>NW_025947691.1:0-495 GCF_000764305.2 Hyalella azteca
GCCCAACGGAGCCTCGTGGCGAAGCTCATCTATCATTGATTCTTCACTAGTAAACACAAGATCTAGAATATTTGGGGTCTGTTTACCTCCAAAATGGGTTGGCTTGGTGATGTTCTGGATCAAAAATGAGTCTCGTACAGACTCCAAGAACAAGGATGTTGGGTGATTCCCATCTCTTGGAGAAGATTCATCTGCCCAGTCTATTTCTGGATGGTTAATGGGGGGGCGTCTACCCTAAAATTATCCCGGCTATTTACAGTCGGATTACTCTGAAACTTGGTACACATATGTAAATGAGAAAAAACTCGCAGTTTGTTCGTGTGAATTTTTCGAAAAAAATGAAAGAAAACGTGAAATTCTTAGAAAACGGCTACAAAAGGGGTACTGAAGAAATAGATCTAGTCCTAGGATTTCCAAGCTACAACATCGAGACACATATCTTTCGATGCGTGAGGTCTTCATCTACAAAATGTCCATCCCCTTTTTTTGAAATTC
>NW_025947692.1:0-722 GCF_000764305.2 Hyalella azteca
GCTTTTGGTTGTTCATGTGTCATGAGTAGTGCTTGTCGCTCTGGGGTGCCAGAAATATATGGCACTGCTAGAGACCGAGCGATATTTTATGGTCTACTGTTCTGGTCGCTCAAGAAACTGACAGACTTGTCTTATACGTCTTGATGAGTTAATAATTCTATAAATCTTTTCCTGATACATTCAAGTTCCTGTGTAAGCTTGACAGACTTAGAACCTCAAGAAGCTGACAGACTTGTCTTATACGTCTTGATGAGTTAATGTTTCTATAAATCTTTTCCTGATACATTTAAATTCTTGTGTTAGCTTGACAGACTTGGAAAAATATTATGGCCTGCTTTCTGCTCGCTCAAGAAACTGACAGACTTGTCTTATACGTCTTGACGAGTTAATGTTTCTATAAATCTTTTCCTGATACATTCAAGTTCTTGTGTAAGCTTGACAGACTTAGAACCTCAAGAAACTGAAAGACTTGACTGATACATCTTAAGGAGTTAATGTTTACATACATTTTTTCTGATGCATTCAAATTCTTGTGTAAACTTGATTAGAAAAATATTAAGGTATGCTGTTCTGATCGCTCAAGAAACTGACAGACTTGTCTTATACGTTTTGACGAGTTAATGTTTCTATAAATCTTTTCCTGATACATTCAAGTTCTTGTGTAAGCTTGACAGTATTTGGAAAATACTTGTCTCGCTTAATTTTGTTTAAATGCTGTGAAG
>NW_025947693.1:0-1442 GCF_000764305.2 Hyalella azteca
TTGGCGTCGCTTGCCTCTCCTCAGCACGGGCGATGCAACACTGATGCTCCGCGGGCCGGTATTGCCGTACTTATACCCTGCAATTTGAAAAAAATTAGGAATCGAAAGTATAATTCTTTTCATAGTGTCACAATTTAAAAAATCGAGAGTATCATATTTTAAAGATAAAAATCGGAGCAATACCGAGACGGGAGGTCCTGGACAAAAATGCAGAATTTAATTTTTTCTTTTCTATATTTGTAACGAGATAAAACGATATAAAATGAGACTTGCCCTGAAATTGCCCATAATTTTAAACTTTTATTTAAATAAAAAATTTTAAAACATTTTAAATGTCATATTGTCGGTTTTCAATAAACACATCAGCCACGTGGTCACCACCGATTACATATTCATCTCACATAATCACCACCCACATCACTTATAACAATACGGATCACAAAGAACTCAACTTTAATTGGGCTAGAAACAGTCCTAGAAGTGACGAATATTGTCCAATTTATGGCCCATTGTAAGCACTATAAATGTTTGACAAAACAATGTTATTGACATGATATATAGCAGCGATTGTAAACAACATTGGTGCTAAACTTAAACTGTAAACTACACATATACGTTACATCTTCCAATGTGAACAATTAATTGTTCTACCTCAGAAGCTGCAATGTGCTCTGAGATCCAGTTGATTGGTAGAGTGACCGGTCGTTGCTGCAATGTGCTCTGAGATCCAGTTGATTGGTAGAGTGACCGGTCGTTCCCAACGTCAAAGATGGCCACCTCAAAAGGGCGGAACGTCGGCCACGAACGTAATCTCTAGTTCGCTTAGAACAATTAGTGCAATTAATCACTTTTTTCCAGTTAACACTGAGGATTAAAACACTTTTATGGACACAAACTAGGGCACTTTAAAACCAGGAAGTTAACAGTTATATTCTGAAAAAAAAGTCACAGTGAGTGGCTCGTAATTGCAGAACTGTCTGGGCTATAAGCCGGAACCAAGAGCCGAATCCATATCGGCAGTCAACTGCTGCCACTATAAAGGCCAAGCATTGACTTTCGCTGATCGGCTCGCAGGAATCTCCCTTAGCGACAAAAACTGCCCCGCCATCGTCGCTTCTCTCTGAAGCAAAACTTGTGAGAGAAGGTCGGAAGCCTATGTGATGCAACCGGCCCCACTAGGAGTTCATCAACACCAATTTGGACAATGTGTCACCCGACTAAGAAATGAGCAATAATAAAAACGATGAAAATATCGTGAATGACAGTGATGGTTTAGAACTTTAGATTATTGTTTTGTGATACCTAATGATGCTTAGTGATGCATGATGATGCTCAGTGTTGCCTGATGATGCTCAGTGTTGCCTGATGATGCTCAGTGATGCCTGATGATGCTCAGTGATGCCTGATGATGCTCAGTGATGCCTGATGATGCTCAGTGATGC
>NW_025947693.1:1493-9924 GCF_000764305.2 Hyalella azteca
CTGATGATGCTCAGTGATGCCTGATGATGCTCAGTGATGCCTGATGATGCTCAGTGATGCCTGATGATGCTCAGTGATGTCTGATGATGCTCAGTGATGCCTGATGATGAACTGCAATATGAACTGTCAGACAACAAGTTATGGGATTTAAAACCATATGGGATAATAAGCAAATCTGTGCCACCAACGACTTTTAACTAAAGACTTTTAATAGCTCTATGCTTAATGATGCGCGTATCTGGACGACGTGTGAAACCCTTCTAAAAGAAGTTCAATCAGGCGCCAGAAAAATGATATCAAACGATGAAGTTTCGATTGTTAAGCTGTGTATATTACGGAAACAACAATTTTACTTACCAACTGTAACCGATAACAGTCGTAATGACATACACACCAAGTTTTTTAATCCTTCCTAGTCGAAATAAATAAATCGATTACAAAATTTCAGCTTTAGGTAATAATTTTGGAATAAGTAAGCTTTATTACCAAATTGAAGCGTTTTATCATTACCTGTGTGGGTGCATATATGAGTATATAAATGCGCCGTTGCATAATTTGAAATTCTTGTCTGTCGCGAGAAGAGTTTGTGTCTAATTGTTTGAGCAAACAAACATAACCTACAGGATTAGCTACGGAGAGCACTTGTGAAGTACAATCGCCATCAAATGGAAGTTACTGTGGGATCACTGCCGGGCTTCAAACTCAAGATGGAGTGCGCATTTTAACCGTTAACTCAAATATTGCAGCCCGAATTTTCGAACCTCAAAGATTTGTTACTAGCTAATTTTATCCTGAACAATCAGTAGCGCGTCTGATGATTGCTTCTTGGGGAACGGAACTGTTGCCTACAAATTTAGGTCACAATATCTATATATTTAGGTTACAATAGAGCTCTAGAGCTACGAAGCCGCAGACTACGCTAGAAACACCGCATGTCTTACCGGTTCTGAAACTGCCTGTAGCCATAAGACCGTATGTTCGCAGCCACAGTTCTAGTCGTTAAAGTCTTTATGGATGTAAAACTATACAGCATGGCTGGAGTTTCAAATCCATGAAGACTCTAATATATATATAATAATATTATACCGACTTGAGCAATGTATGCGGACTTTAGGCGCTACCTTAGCATGTAGAATGCTTACGCGCCGGAAGGAATACAACCCTTGGCAAAAATTATGGAATCACCGGCCTCGGAGGATGTTCATTCAGTTGTTTAACTTAGTAAAAAAAAGCTGATCACAGACATGACACAAAACTAAAGTAATTTCAAATGGCAACTTTCTGGCTTTAAGAAACACTATAAGAAATCAAGAAAAAAAATCGTGCAGTCAGTAACGGTTATTTTTTTAGACCAAGCAGAGGGAAACAAATATGGAATCACTCTATTCTGAGGAAAAAATTATGGAATCACCCTGTAAATTTTCATCCCCAAAACTAACACCTGCATCAAATTAGATCTGCTCGTTAGTCTGCATCTACAAAGGAGTGATCACACCTTGGAGAGCTGCTGCACCAAGTGGACTGACATAAATCATGGCTCCAAAACGAGAGATGTCATTTGAAACAAAGGAGAGGATTATCAAACTCTAAGAGGGTAACTCTCCTAAGAGGGTAAATCATCACGCAATGTTGCAAAAGATGTTGGTTGTTTACAGTCAGTTGTGTCTAAAATCTGGACCAAATACAAACAATATGGGAAGGTTGTTAAAGGCAAACATACTGGTAGACCAATAAGGAACACATCAGAGTGTCAAGACAGAAAACTTAAAGCAATATGTCTCAAAAACAAAAAAAAATGAACAACAAAACAAATGAGGAACGAATGGGAGGAAACTGGAGTTAACGTCTGTGACCGAACTGTAAAAAACCACCTAAAGGAAATGGGATTTACATACAGAAAAGCTAAACGAAAGCCATCATTAACACCAAAACAGAAAAAAACAAGGTTACAATTGGCTAAGGAAAAGCAATCGTGGACTGTGGATGACTGGATGAAAGTCATATTCAGTGATGAATCACGAATCTGCATTGGGCAAGGTGATGATGCTGGTACTTTTACTTGGTGCTGTTCCAATGAGATTTACAAAGATGACTGCCTTAATTAAGAGAACATGCAAATTTCCACAGTCATTAATGATATGGGGCTGCATGTCAGGTAAAGGCACTGGGGAGATGGCTGTCATTACATCTTCAATGAATGCACAAGTTTACGTTGATATTTTGGACACTTTTCTTATCCCGTCAATTGAAAAGATGTTTGGGGATGATGAAATCATTTTTCAATATGACAATGCATCTTGCCATAGAGCAAAAACTGTGAAAACATTCCTTGAAAAAGAAACAAAGGTCAATGTCATGGCCTGCAAATAGTCCGGATCTTAATCCAATTGAAAATCTTTTGTGGAAGTTGAAGAAATTGGTCCATGACAAGGCTTCAACCTGCAAAGCTGATCTGTCTACAGCAATCAGAGAAAGTTGGAGGCAGATTGATGAAGAGTACTTGTTTGTCACTCGTTAAGTCCCTGCCTCAGAGACTGCAAGCTGTTATAAAAGCCAGAGGAGGTGCAACAAAATACTAGTGATGTGTTGGAGCGTTCTTTTGTTTTTCATGATTCCATAATTTTTTCCTTAGAATTGAGTGATTCCATATTTTTTTCCCTCTGCTTGGTCTAAAAAAATAACCGTTACTGACTGCACAATTTTTTTCTGGATTTCTTATAGTGTTTCTTAAAGACAGAAAGTTGCCATTTGAAATGACTTTAGTTTTGTGTCATGTCTGTGATCTGCTTTTTTTCTACTAAGTTAAACAACTGAATGAACATCCTCCGAGGCCGGTGATTCCATAATTTTTGCCAAGGGTTGTATGAAAGTGATGGTGGTATTGGACAATGCTGGCCACTAGCATACATCTCGCTTTCATGAGGTACAAAAGTGAAATTCTCGTCAATGCCCAGAATGAATGCAATCCTTTGAAGTTAGTCACTAAACACTGTGAATAATCGAACTTATAATTTTGAGTGTTCAGATGCATTCATAAATAAGAAAAAATACATTACTATTTAATTTTTGGATGCTCTAACACATAAATAAGATTCTTTTATTCATTTGAAGGTTTGGGCCCTTCATCGAAATAACTGCCGAGGAAATCATTCTTTCTTCCACATACAAAAAAAGTTTAAGTAGGGCCCTGGGAGAAGAAACCACACCTGATGTCATTATTATTGTTGAGTGAAATATTTGTATACTATTTTTCATCCGGGAAAATAAAAAGTCATAATTCATTAAAATCGCTTTCTAACAGTTTTTTCTTGCGCAAGTTATGCATCATGGATGATGTGCCTGGAGTTTCTTCGGAAAGATATTCGGCCACAATTGAGACTTCTTGACAATATTTCACAAATCCACGCAGCTTTGCTTCGTATACTAATTAATTCTGAACCAAGATATGCAAGTCGTGTTTCAGGCCCAAAATGTAATATAACTAAGCGCTTTAGTAGAAAAGCGAGTGTTATAAATATGAGGTCATTAAAAGATCCATGGATCCGTTATTCCGATCTCCGACGGTTGAATCTTGGACAAAAGCTAGCAAATTTTCATCAGTGCAGAACAGACAGCAAATTGTATTTCTGGAGAGTAGTTTGTGTAAGACGGAGCAATACGTTTTTATTGTCACAAACTCTATCTCACTTCGAAATAGCTCTAGAATACTTAGGGGAAAAACACTAACCTGTAATGAGAACTCTCATTGAAATCAACGTAATTCTGCACTTGATTCTGATGGCCAAGATGAAACTTGGTTCTGGGATTCGACTCAATCGTTGGCTTTCGCATCGTTGCGTGATTGTTATACGTTATTCAATCATGATCCGCTGCCTGCTAATTTTATCACCTTAGTCTGAATATTGAATATTGAATATTGAAGGAAACGGACGTCACACTTAAGAACGTCTGCTAAAAAATTGAATTTTAGCCCGTGTGAAGATTTCTATCGCTTTTCAGCTGGTGCTGATGAAACCACTGCTAAATCGCTGAAAACGAGCTCGGAAGTATACAATCATACTTTTTTTTCCGGTAAATGACATTTTTCTCATGTCTGTTATTATCAACTTCCCGAGTTATCATCAGTTTCTTCGCATATGTTAATAGATATTTTGCCTAAGCATATGACAGCGTTCCGCATGTGCGGTTGTTGCGTAAATTGAAGTCTTTGGGAATTGAGGGAAACGTACTCCAATGGATCAGAGATTTTCTAGTAGGTAGACGACAACGTGTCAGTATTAAGGGAAGCGTGTCAGACTGGGCATCAGTGCACAGAGGCGTGCCACAAGGAAGCGTTCTTGGGCCCTTTTTGTTCGTTGCTTTTATAAACGATCTGCCAGAAGCAGTGTCCAGCTTGTGCTCCATGTATGCCGACGACACAAATGTTTATAATTCAGTGAAGGATGCGTCAAATAAAGCGCAATTGCAAGATAATCTTGACAGTTTATTTAACTGGGCTGATACGTGGCAGCTGCGGTTTAATGCTGACAAGTGTAAAGTACTACACCTCGGGAAGAACAATGAACAGCAAGATTACAGTATGAGAAGACATGGTTGCAACGAGAGAGTAATTATTGAAAAGTCTAGTGTGGAAAAAGATCTCAAAGTTTATGTCGACAAGGAGCTGAAATTTTCTAAGCATATTGAAACGCAAGCAAACACATTCAACAAACTTCTTGGATTAATCAGACTCTCGTACGAGTTGCTAGATGCAGAAGCGATGAAGCAGTTGTTTGTTGCTGTCGTGCGCCCGAATCTGGAGTTTGGAAACGTTGTGTGGTCACCGAGATTTGAATAGGACAAAAATTTAATAAAGAATGTTCAAAGACGTGCAATAAGGATAATTCCAGGCTTGAAGGACAAGTCCTATGAAGAAAGATTAAAGATTATGAAGCTTCCAAGCCTCTGTTATCGACGTCTGCGTGGGGACCTCATTGAAGTATACAAGTATACTCATGGTTTATACAAGGTCCCCGAAGGAGAAGGATTACTAGAATTTGAAACAAGAACCAACACCAGGGGCCACGGCTATAAACTAAAAAAACTGCGCTGCAACTTCTCCACGCGCCAACATTTCTTCTCGCTTCGAATCACCGACATGTGGAACAGCCTCCCCGATGACATCGTTGGCGCTCCAAGTTTGAACGCATTCAAAGAACAGACTAGATAAAGCTATGGAAAAATATATGTTCAGATTTGAAACGCCTAGCACCATATCGAACCCGGTGGAAGTCGAGTAGCTATTTCAAACTATCGTCATTCATGAAAAGATCCGGTCAAATGACACGATTTTAGATCTTCTGTGAGCAAGGCACGAAAAGGAAAAGAATCGGCGACAGGCCACATCAGGCCTACAATTCAGCGCCGAGATCACTATGTTATGTTATGTTATGATAAACTGAACGAATATATAATGACTCAGTTGCCACAGCATGTCATGCAAAATTTGATTTGTGGACATATGCAGGGCAGGCATGTTACGTCGTCAAACAAGTGCAGATACTGAATATGATATGCAACCAATTCATGGACACAAATAGTAGTTATTGTTGAGCTCAATAAATCATTCATCTAATTATAACATACAGGTCTCACCAAGTGATCAATGTCCAATTACTATGTCAAGTTCCATTATTTACTACTAGCTTATTTTCAAATGAGCAAATGAGGTAGAGGAAATTAAATGTGGTTATTGTGTTTATTGATCATCTGATGTTAAACTATTGTTGATCTAATGAACCAAGTACATGCAAAAAATTTCTTCGTATAAACTTGCATGTTTCTTTCCGGAAAATTGATACCTAGCTCATTCCTGTGCAGCCAAGTTCCATTATTTAACTACAAGCTTATTTTCAAATGAGCAAATGAGGTATTGGAAATTAATTGTGGTTATTAAGTTTAATGATCATCTGATGCTAAACTTGTGTTGATCTAATGAACAAAGTACATGCAAAGAATTTCTGCATAAAAACTTGCATGTTGCTTTCGGAAAAATTGATACCTAGCTCATTCCTATACAACCCGGAAAGGATGGTCTGATGTCGCTATCAATTTCCTGCAGTGGTTCTCTGCCGAAAAATTTTTTGATCCGGGATTGCTTGAATTAGTTTTGATCCATCTTTATTATTTCATTGTACTTTGTAAATGAGGTTCAATGCCAATTCCTGACGATATTTTCTTCATAGTGCAGCTGAGTTGAGTGCAGTGCTTTCCAGATACCGGAATCCACATTCTTTTGTCTTTCAGGGTCTCATTCTGCCGGTCATAACTATGCGTTGTAATTCAATTTTCCGCAGCTAAAATTGTTGAGTGGCACATCATCATGAGTCAAGCATTGCGTTTGTAATTTCAAAAGGGAGTACTTGTAGTTCATCAAGCATTTTTCTGTTCCATCATTCAAAGAACATAATAAATGACGTATAACAATTATTCATTTTCCAAAAACTTCAGAACTGTTTTCAATATCAGGTTTTCAAGTACCATTAAAATGTCATTTGGTAACCTGCTTTTCGATCTCCCGACGCCAGCAAGAAATTTTGTTCGACTCATTGAAAAAAAAATAAATAAAAAGATTGTTAATGTGGCCACTGCAGATCACCAGTCCTGACCCAAGATGCGCTGCACAGTCGCTGCCATCCTCGCCCTGACGCTGCTGGTCGCAACTCCGGGACTCATCAGCGGACAGCCCGCCGCTCCATCCGGTGGCCATGATCCAGTCATCAGCGGACAGCCCGCCGCTCCATCCGGTGGCCATGATCCAGTCATCAGCGGACAGCCCGCCGCTCCATCCGGTGGCCATGAACCAGTAAGCGGAC
The DNA here is from genome assembly GCF_000764305.2 of Hyalella azteca. NCBI lineage: Eukaryota > Metazoa > Arthropoda > Malacostraca > Amphipoda > Hyalellidae > Hyalella > Hyalella azteca. The sequence goes on from NW_025947693.1 coordinate 8,348, forward strand.
AGCCCGCAGCTCCATCCGGTGGCCATCATCAAGTCATCAGCGGACAGCCCGCCGCTCCATCCGGTGGTCATGATCCAGACATCAGCGGACAGCCCGCCGCTCCATCCGGTGGCCATCATCAAGTCATCAGCGGACAGCCCGCCGCTCCATCCGGTGGCCATGATCCAGTCATCAGCGGACAGCCAGCCGCTCCATCCGGTGGCCATGATCAAGTCATCAGCGGACAGCCAGCCGCTCCATCCGGTGGCCATGATCCAGTCATCAGCGGACAGCCAGCCGCTCCACCCGGTGGTGATGTTCCAGTCATCAGCGGACAGCCCGCCTCTCCATCCGGTGGCCATGATCATGGCTCTCGGGCCACCGGATTGGCTCTCCCTGCGATGGCCATGATCCGGGCTCATCAAGACGGAGTGCTTTCATTTTCCGCGTGGCAGCGTATGATAAGGAAAAATACCACCAGGCACACGTTTATACGACCACGCCCTTGGTGTACCAAGCATTGCGAGAGAATAGCCGCAAATAGAGACTGTGTGACGGACTTACGGTGTATTCGTAGGTCGCGGCGCTGACCTATACCCCGTACTCGATCTTAAGTTATGCAGATGAACAAGCTCGTGTGATGTGCGTGAAGTCTGATGAGCGTGAGCTCGTGAATATTTCGTGTTTAACTTAGTAAAATACATCTGATTATGCATTAAAAACACTCAAGTTCTATGTACTTGTCTTTGATTTACCAACCTTATACAATTACTAGAATTTGTCACTTCAAGTGTATGACATATTAAATTCGTCAAACTTGAATGAAGTGGAATTAAGCGTGCGCGCTTTAACAATAACGTAAAAACCCTTCGGAAACCAAAGATATAATTGGATTCCATATATATGCAATGTATCAAGAAACGTCTGAGAGTCAAGCAGCTGGGGAAGGCACTCAATTAAATATAGGTTTGCAAACAGAGTGAAATTCTGTTTATAATTTTCCATAAATTCAACATCGATCCAGCCACTTGCTTGATCAAAAATGTCAGTTTAGTTAGAAGGGATGGTCCTGATCAACATTTGGTACATCCAACGCTTTAATGAAATCTTACGGCTCCAAAGACACATGTTTTGAATGAGTTTGATATCTCATGGCTGTTTTATTCATAATCTTGCCGCTCCAAAATCTCTGCGTGGTATGAATTTTTTTTCTGTGGAATGTTGCAACCATCAACAGGGATGAATTTGAGGGAGTAATAAATGAACGGGGAGAAACTTGACCTATCCATTATTTATTTAAATTTAACATCGTTGACTATTTAACATCCTGTTTTTAAATTACAATTGTAGATGAAAGGTTTACTCTACATGTGTAATAGACGTTACCTGTTCAAGTTCAATAAATTGTTATAAGATAGTATGCTAGTAATTTCAAGCACAAACTTGTAGTTTAAGGGGATCGGGCTGCCCCCGGAGAAACTTCTACAGTTATTATCCGATCATCATGAAACTTCACATACATACTTAAAATGTAAAAAGAAAAACATTTTGCTCGTATGAATTTTTCGAAAAAATTGATAGAAAACGTGAAATTCATA
>NW_025947694.1:0-344 GCF_000764305.2 Hyalella azteca
GTATAGAAATTGCGTGACGTCATACCGACGTACGCTGATGCGCACTGCGCACAACTATATCTGTAAACTAGTGACGATCGCATAAGAACAGGCAGGGTATCCTTAAGCCTGAAAAACGAGCTGATTCTAAAATTGTTAACTGGCAACACATGAAGATTTACATCCGGAAGATATTTAGCAAATAAAACTTTTAATTCCTTTGACATAGCTTCAGAATTAAAAGTTTTATTTGCATAACTTTAGAATTAGAAGTTTTATTTGCTAAATATCTTCCGGATGTAAATCTTCATGTGTTGCTAGTTAACAATTTTAGAATCAGCTCGTTTTTCAGGTTTAAGGATACC
>NW_025947695.1:0-628 GCF_000764305.2 Hyalella azteca
AACAAGTGTCGTTTGTAACATATGGAATGAATCTGTTGCGAGTTACAGGGTGCGATATAAAGATAAAATATTTCGCCTGGCAATAATACTAAATAACAAGCTTTCAATATGAGTAGATACGGAAGCAATGCTTTAAATAAGTCGGCACGGTTCAAAAAGATTCGGGAGTTAACGTTGAAATGCACGTGTTTCATTCAATTTGATGAGCAGGATGGCCCAGTGGTTACAGTTCAGAGCACCAATTTAAGATTGGTGCAGAGAGGCGCGGGTTCGATCCCAGCTCTGTACGCCAGTTTCTGGTCAGAATCGGCAAGGAGGCCGGGCGGTCAAGCACAGCAGAATTGTAGCTGTGAGTTGCGAGTTTGAGACCGGAAAATTCTGTGAAAATTCTGTGAATGTTCTGCGATGTTAATAATCGGCGACACGCCTACGGCCTACTAAACGTAGAAACCGATATTATAATTACAATCAAGTTGATAAAGCAAATAAAATGCTAGGACTGGTTAGATGTTTTTTCGAGTCCTTAGATGCAGTATTGAATTTCGGTACAATTGGAAATCAAAAAACAAAGAAAGCGTTGAAACTTTTATTGTGGTTCCGCAAAGAGAATTGGTTCGCAGAACGAAGC
>NW_025947696.1:0-475 GCF_000764305.2 Hyalella azteca
AGGACTTCCCATCCTTCGTTCCCTTCATGGTGTATTTTGCCTCCGATGTCTTTCTTCCTAGTTTCAGAACGGGACATTTTTCCGGATGGGACCTGAGTAACCAACAATTTTACCACACTTGCATTTTTCAGAGATCATTCTGCAGCGTTTCCAACAGCGTCAATGCATGAATTGAAACAATTTCCAATAGCGTCAGATGCATGAATAACGAGCGTTGACGAGCTGCTCGGAGAGCAATTCATGCATACCCTCCCTCCATCGTGCCTGTAAAATACTAACTCCTAAAATATCTGGAGGTTTACATTATCAAAAAACTCATGTCGAAAAATGTCATGGCGCACAACTGATCAGCGAGTGAAGAAAGCCTTATGGCTGGGAAGGGGGAGAGCCGGGGCATGGTGTTATAGGGACGGCGATTTGCGCTTCTGCCCGTGGAGTGCGGCGGGATTACGCCAGTCCTGCAAATAGCAGAGCA
>NW_025947697.1:0-20094 GCF_000764305.2 Hyalella azteca
AATTATTTATCGGATTTAGTATTCAACAGATGCACATTCACATGTCATTTCTTTGATGTGCTGTGACAAGTTTGTGAATTGCTTCACAGCTCAATGCATTTCACAAAGCCATTTTCAAAGACACAGCTCAATGAATTTCAAGCGGGACATTATCGATAGTAACGCTCACCGCTGCCTGCAGTCGTTCTGTGCCTCTGTTCTCGACAGGACACGAGAATGTAACTGAAATTAATGTAGCAAATATTTGATTTACTAAAAAAGAATGCTTAATTTTTCTGGGAATTAATTCTGGTTTCTATCGCATATTGAAATGCGACGAAATGCTCTCGTCATTTCTACGACAGTGAAAAATCACGGGTAAATGCAGCTTTTGTTGCAATCTGGGGAAATTTAGTGGGATATTGTTCAGATAAAGTAAATATAATATCAAAATGTTTAAAAATTAATATTATTAGAATACATTGTACTAACCCAATCGAATTTTATATTTTATTGACAGAAATTTATAACAAAACATATACAATTGAATTAGGCAGATATATTAAGTATACACACTTATCCCGGAGAAAGATCATGAACTTAGGCGAGATGGCATTGGTAGCGTTGGCGTTGTGGCTACGTGGCATAGGTTCGTGCGTCGCGGCGCTGGCGATGTCCACTGACGTCATTTATGACGTGGGCGACTTCTACGGCATCCTGGGCAAGGGGCTGACGGCCAGCCAAGTTTTCGTTGAGACGCAAGTCGAACGCACTTGTGAGTGAAATTTTATAGCCTTAGACAGTTAGGCAGACTATAATCAGCGCAATTATATTTAGTGTATCTAAATCGTACTTTTCGGGAATGAATGAGTATTGTAGAGTTTCTTTTAAGAATTTGGAATTTCGATTATCGGATTTGATTTGGTGCAATCGAACTTTATTTTAAGTAAAAATTAGCAGCTGACCGACAATTTATTAGGTTAATTTGTTTCTGAACGATCGACAGAGATTCGCGAAAATTCAATTACAAGGGGAAGTCATTTGTTAATAACCTAGATGATTTTAAAAATTTTTCTAATACTAAGTCAATAGGGAGCAATGATAGAGAAACATTGGAAGAAGTAAACATTTGACATTTGGGGTAGGTATAATTCAGAAAAAAATCACATTAATACATTGATTTTATGGATCCAAAATTGAATGATAATCATTAATTTTATTCATCAATTGATTGATACGAAATATTGATACGACTTCCTCAGGGAGTTTTTTGCATTGCAATTTTTTTCCTGAAATATTTCAACATGAAAATCTGAAATAATTGTAATCACACTGGAAAATTTCAATTCAGTAGCTTAGAAACGAGAGTCATCAAAAAATGAAATTATTCAGAAAACAAGTTTCATCACATTAAAGTACATTCGCTTGCTCCAATTCTGTGAAGTTGTTTCAAATGTATTCACTGAATTCCAATTCTTCTTGCCGCTTACTTTAGTTTACTTATATTTACATTACATAAATATTTTAAATATACTGGAAAGTAAATGACTAAATTGGGGGAAAGATGGTTTGCAGTAAATGAGCCGTTCCCAAACAGGATGATTTTTCTTCATAGCTTGATGAAGTTGAAATTGAACTTCATCAGTTTTCTGATTGAAATACTTCATTTGAACATGAGAACGAATATCTTTTTTAATATCCGTGTTTAAAACTACAAATTTGATGGATAAATTAGAATCACACCGCTAAACTGAGACGAGTTTTAAGAATCATTGATTTTGATTCCCTGTCTTTATTACAAAACCTTAAACACTTAGTTAGGTTAGTCAATTTTTTGTACATTATTTCTAATTTAGAATCGAATTAATTAATTAACTCATTGATTTGTTTGATCCGAGACGTTATGTTAGCTTAGTTATCGTTTGTATATTTTACCGTACAAAGGAAATTTGACCAATTTCATTGAAAATCCATTGGTTTTGTAATCATATGTTATCTTTCAAATAATTCAAAACATGAGAGATTTTGGTTCTCAGCGTTGTGAGACGCGAAACTTTGGGTGATAAAAACATGAATCAACCTGTTTAATGATAATATATCTCAACATCCATCCAAAAAATAAATTGCTTGCGTCACTTTTTAATTCTGGAGAATTATCCCCACAGGCGAGTGCCGTATGCGGTGCTTCGTGCACACGGCGTGCGTGGCGTTCAGTGTTCGCCCGCACCCACACGGCGCGCTCGTGTGCGGGCTGGCCAGAGAAAACGTCTACGTCCACACGCCAGGCGACGTCCCTGGGGCTTCGTACTTCGTCAGGAAACGTGAGTCTATAGGAGGAAAGGAATAATCTTTTTTCTATCATCCGTTCCAGAGGGCAAAGTATACATCTAGACATCACATTGAGTTTAAATTAACTTACATACTCATTCTTGAACACGATTCACATGCACTACCAACGGATAAGAGCGTTTAACCGAATTTCAAAGTAAAGTTCACAATTGTGCTTACAATTGGGTTCGCCTGCCTCCCGTTTACACATATATTAAGAACACACAAAAGATGATCATTTACGGAATTCTTAGATTTCATGCCAAATAATCCAAAAATCAATGTTTATTCATGATAGACATTTGCCAATCTCTCTATTCATTCAATTGCTTTCTCATGCCACTACCGAGTTCTCAGAATATTATATCCATTGGTATTTCATTGCTCTTTTTCAATACGTTGAAAAAAGTATGAAATTACGAAAATTGCCTATAATGAAGTCTTCTCAAAAACAATTCCTCGAACTATTCAAATTTATTATTTGTTGTATAAACGCAAAAGTCTGCAGAACATTAGATATAACTGTATTTGATTATTATCCAACTGTATCAGAACTCGTGGAACCTTGGGCAATCGACCGTCTGATTTACCGACGCTTGACCACTCAAGTCCAAGGCTTCAACGCCAGCAAGGCGGCCTGCGAGGCCATCCCCGGCTTCCGCCTGATTGCCGTTATGTTCGAGGCCCAGATGTCCATCCTGCTGGAGTTGTGCCTCGGCAGGAAACCCAACCCTGGGGAGACTAACTGTGGTGACTCGAGCAGGTGGTTCTACGTTGACATGGTCAAGATCAAAGGCGTACCCATGATACGAGGGCAAATACCTTTGGCTGATACCGACATCACAAGCGTTCTTATCAACGATAATAATTGGAACTTCATCTACGCGCATTCAGGGCAGATTCACGATGAGAACCCCAAGTCCTGGGATGTTTTTCCTGTCTGTCAGGCCAACGTCTTTGGGGTGAACTGGTAGATGTCGGGTAGTATGCTGATTATGAACGTATCGTAATGGTGCGACGAACGTTATGAAGCAAGCCATTTACGTTGCGTTTATGGAGTTAAACGTTGATAATTTTATGTTTTAATGAGTAACAAAGCGCCCTCATAGCTTGTATGCCTTGATGCATTGATTGGAAATGCACGGACGTACGGATATTGTCATAGAAGCAAAATATTAGCGGATATAAAACATACCGTATGTTCTTTTATGTCGCGTTAGTTTTGAATTGTTATATTTTGAGGCTTCTGTCTGTTTACCATCTACCCCTATGAGGTCAACTACTTTGCATATTGTCAATTGTACTGTCAATACATTGATTAAGGTTAATCTTTAGTCAGTTGGTGACTGGAGAGCTTACACCATGATTGGTGTTTTGTTTGAGGAGCAAACTTGTTCAGTATCCGGTCTGTTAACAATGTTCTGATTGTACTGATAGCAGAGATATTGCTTAACATGTCCCCCAAATAATTGATCTAGTAATGTAATAAATTGCTACGTTGTCACGGAATTAATTATTTGCAAGCAAGAAAATGAAGAAACACGATTTATTAGTCGGATGAAGTTTGTAAGAGTATGAACTTTTTGTCAATCAAATTAAAAATTGTGGTTGATAAATAATAAACTACACGGTTTTATGTATTCATTGTGTAATTGTAGATTTATTTAATTTGATCCAGGATATAAAGAGCTCATGATAAACTCCCTCAAATTTACTTTCATATAAATTGGACCACTGATATGTTAACAATATTATTATTACATCCATAAATAGTTCCTGAAAATCGTAATAATTTTTAAGTTACTGCTCATCAAGAGACGGATATCACCACGTATACTCTCAAAAAACTACGATTTATTTTCCTAGCAATGAAAATGAGTTATTTAGTAAATTTTCATGAGAGTAAAATGGAATATGCTGTGAATTTATTTAAAAACTTATCATACCCTCTCTGATTTCACTACAATTTTTTTTCTTCTAATTATTTATTTTTGTTTCCATTTTGTTGCTTCCGATTTTCAAGATATTCATGACATTTTAGTCATCTCATAACCTGTTTGACTAATTTAACAAAATAATTGATCAAACGTTCTTCTCTCGTATTTAATAAACACACTCTACACAAAATTTTGTCCTGACCTGAATATATTCACAACCATGACATTCCAGAACCATAATTTGGTCACATTGCAATGATAGTTCAATTTATCTAAATTATAGAACGCAGTCGGTGGTCAAAGTTGACAGACTAATGACAACTACGAATTTACTCGCCATGTCAATTTGCGCTGAGCACTAAAATGATGATTAAAATAAAACAATCTAATCGATTGTTCAGAAAAATTGGTTCCATGTGAATGACTTCAGCACATTGAAAAAAGTGCATTACTGTCGGTGGGAAATGGATCTAAAAGCTCAGGCAAATATCCAAGAATTCTTTCGGCGTGAATGGAATGAATTTGAATTTTCATTTGAACATCTCTTATTTTGAAAGTGTGAAGCTCTCTGGATACAACAGTAAATGGAATGAATAATCGAAGATGAAATGAACTCTAATGGATCTCTGAATGGACCGTTGGTTATAACTAAATAAGTCAATATATGAAAAAATAACTACAAACATGAACGAAATCATATATAATATGTTCTTCATAATAATTTGGCAGGCGAAATAACAGGTCACCCATTTGCATAAGATAAATTTGAATTAGATATAGGTTAGGTAGCGTAGGTAATTTTACAACTTACTGAAGGTCATAAGGTGTGATACCAATCATCATGATAATACAAATAAAATATTGAAAGGTTTCAAAAAAAAGTTATCGTTGGTTATGATTACGACTTTTAACTCAATTGAGCGCCAGAGCCAGCTGAACGACTCGAGTGTAGTTTGTATGTGTTTCACTTACCCTCTTAATTGTACCGCTGCGTTAGTAATGTGCTAAAATTGGTCTTTTGTATGCGGTAGTTGCATAGAAAATGAGGTACGCGGTACATTACGATATACCACTGCGCAGCTGCAGCATTGAGCGTGACTGGGGAATTGTGGGTGTAAAGGACTTTCTTGTTCGCTAGTCCTTTGGGAACGTTTACCGAACTATTCATAGACGCGCCATCATAGCAGGATAAAAAACGAGTGTTCCATGATGTACGGTTTCTAGAAAGGAAATGACAAATATACATAAGAAATATATACAAGACAAAATATACGCTAATTACATGGAATATATGAACCAAGATAAAGCAATAATTCAGCAGGATAATCAAACGATAAATCGAACGAACCGAATAGCTTGGTTCCCCTGGTAGTGCAGGCATCCGTAATCAAGGGCTAACAATGAATGCTAATGACGCTAGTGAAATCAACTGCGTCGAGTAGGCTAATTCTATAGCTACAAATTTCAGAAAAAGGGAAAATGGCGGCTACAGTGGGTAAATAAAAATTTAATTTTATAATAAAATTGTGGTCTTATTTTATATTTGTATGGTATTGGATAATAAAATATAGTATTCAAACTTTGTGGAGTATTTGAAGAATAAAACCCAATTTTCAAGCTCCATTGAGAATTGGTATTAAAGTCTAATGTTCCACAACACTGTGGAGTAATTTTTCTTTGAATATCATGACAAAGGTACTAGCGATAGCATGATGGCGTGCATGCACGAACTCGATAGAAGAAAATACGCTCTTCCATTTAAACATGAATGCAATTTCTCGTCGAATATCAATCAAATGCATGATTGAAAAGCTTTTGGTGTGCCACCACGAAGGCTAAATTCAGCGCTGCCTGCAGTCGGCCAGTTAGTGAGCACAAGACAACATGTGTTGATAAAACGTGAAATTCAAAAATTACACTTCCGGAAATTATATCAAAAGGGAAAAAATTGGAACCTAGATCTAACACTCTCGGCGATTAGATTTTTGTCACCACCACAGTCATGCGTTTAGTCGTTGTGGCGCTGGCGGCGTTGTCGTTGTGGCTACGCGGCCTAGGTTCGTGCGTCGCGGCGCTGGCGATGTCCACTGACGTCATTTATGACGTGGGCGACTTCTACGGCATCCTAGGCAAGGGGCTGACGGCCAGCCAAGTCTTCGTCGAGACGCAAGTTGAACGAAAGTGTGAGTTGAGACACCAAATTAATTCATCTGGATGCATTCAAATACTGTCAATCAACATGAATTAAAAAATAAAAGTCCCGATCTTAATTAATTTACCCAATTCCGATAACTAATGTGAAGAAAATGGAGTTCATTTATGTTCTTTCATAAGATTAGAAATTTGATACTGAATATAAAAAAATATAAAATAATTACTTCAGTCCATTCATACTCGTTCATGCTAGTTTAATTTAAACTAAATCCTGACTTTTACGAAATTGTTTGTCGATCCATATATGGAAAACCCTACATTCATTTACAAAGATGTTACGACAGTCCATTGGCGCTAACATCCTGAACTTTCATGTTATATGAGAGCCAGACCCAATCATTAACTGTTATATGAGAGCCAGACCCAATCTTTAACTGTTAAATGAGAGCCAGACACAATCATTTACTATTATATGGGAGCCTGACACAATCATTTACTGTTATATGAGAGCCAGACCCAATCAATAACTGTTATATGAGAGCCAGACACAATAATTTACTGAAATAAGAGGAGTGTTTCAATTAGAACAGTTTTAGGAAAATCATTTGAATTTTGATAATGGAACGGTACCATTTCGTTAGAAACAATTTTCCGCCCTGATAATTTTTCGCAATGTTTGAAAATGAACCTAAATTCAAACCATAACGTGATAGGTTTATTTAGTATGCATCTTAAATGTGTATTATTTACACGCGATAAATTAGACAAAAGTTATTAGCTTAATGTCCGAGTAAACACGTCTCCACTTACGTAAAATTATTATTGCAAGCCAGGATATTTCATAATGTGTTAATCCTGATAGAACAGAAACTCATAAGTGGTATGTAACTATTTATATTGTGTGATCAGTAGAATTGGTAGGCAATTCTCATTCGTTTCTTGGACAGGCGAGTGCCGTATGCGGTGCTTCGTGCACACGGCGTGCGTGGCGTTCAGTGTTCGTCCGCACCCACACGGCGCGCTCGTGTGCGGGCTGGCTAGAGAAAACGTCTACGTCAACACGCCAGGCGACGTCTCTGGGGCTTCGTACTTCGTTAGGAAGAGTAAGTTTTTTAAAATTGGGTGTCAGAGTCAACTTGTGTCTGTATTTCAAATTTCATCCATATCGTTTTGTTTCAGGAAAGTTAAATTTAATGTCAAAACGATTTTCTTATGTATGCTGCAAATTCGATACATAGGATTTTTTGCACGAAAATTAGACAAGCCGCCTCTGCGCATCCTTCTCATCGCGACAGACAATGGAAGGCTCGGAATTTCAATTATCATATTGTGGAGGATTTTTTCGATTTCCCACTTCCTACGAACAGTATAATAAAATTATGCCATTTATCAGCCGTTGTCGGTGTTCAATGGTGCCCTGCATTTTCATGAACACAATTTTCACTTTGCGGCTCTAGAAATTTTGGAAGATATCGATTGATTTCCAAGATAACTTCTGTACAAAATATTCATCTTATACAATCCAGAGCTCGTGGAACCATGGGCCATCGACCGCCTGATTTACCGCCGCTTGACCACTCAAGTCCAAGGCTTCAACGCCAGCAAGGCCGCCTGCGAGGCCATCCCCGGCTTCCGCCTGATTGCCGTCATGTTCGAGGCCCAGATGTCCATCCTGCTGGAGTTGTGCCTCGGCAGGAAACCCAACCCCTCAAAGACATATTGCCAGTCCAGCTCCGGGAGGTTCTACGTTGACATGGTCAAGATCAACAGCGTACCCAAGATACGTGGGGAGATACGGCTGAACGATACCGATGTTAAAAGTGTTGAAATTGATGGTTCTGATGACTACTTCATCTATTCGTGGGATAAGCTTCATGATGAAAGTCCGACTAGCTGGAACTTTTTTCCTGTCTGTCAGGCAAACGTACTTGGTGTGAACTGGTAAATGTTGGTTAATCCGGCAAATTACAATTTACACCACAATGACTACGTGGACTCGCTTCTCTAATAAGTAGGCATGATTATTGAACAAATAGAAACAATATGCTACATTCTGCATCTACGGATTGGGGAAGTTCTAGCTATTTCGAAATTTTATCATTTCTAAAATAAATTTTAGATGCCAATTCAAAGATATGCATTTCGCAGCTAGATTCACTGAATTAAATTTCAATTTAAATCTCTATTCGTCTGGAGAATCTCATACTTAATATAAACTAGAATTTTTGCGCGAGTAGGAATGATACGATAGCGAACGCGTACTATAGTCTTCACGAGCCAGTGAGGCGGAATACGTGGTCTAGCAAATGATCGATATGGACGACTGCGTCCATTACGTTGTCATGGGGAAAGTGAACTACAAGTTGGGTTTGCATTGCCACATCCGCACTAAATATCACCATTTTCAAACGTTCAATCAAATTGATCGTAGTATTTCAGCCTTTCTGTCTGCAAGTGCGTGGTTAAAAAATTATGCAATCGTGTGCAACTTTCTACAGCACCTCACTTTCATTGTGAAATAACTCTTTTGCAATATTTCCATCAGAGTATATTTATAAACAAAATGGTGTTTTGAATCAACTATAGGCTCAAAGAAATGATCGAAACTTTGTCCAAATAGCAATGCACTTTTTATCTCCGTGTGGCTAATCATAACCCAGTTTAGCCTGGCAGAACGTGTTTTAGTGTAAATTTCTGATCGAGCTGTTCATAATGGAGTGTGTCATTATTATTCGGATGCTATTTCACGTTAATTTTTTAGGATGCGGAACGGCAGAAAGTTATTGATGATGCTAATTTTTGCAACGATTTCAGCGGATTTGTTCTCAAATACGTTTTCTCTTCTTCTCAGAAAAACACAATTTTTTGAACCACATAGATAAAAATTTATTAGATGCGTGCATTTAAACACAAATTTATATAAAGGGGTTTCTTGATGAGAAATTAAATATGTCACTATAAGCATTTCGGATTTGATTGATTCATTTGTTCCTCATGGTAATTATGTCTTTAGCATTAATGTATATATTATTCTCAGCTTGATAGTTATCAATATTATCAAACAATGATAGTTGTATACGAAGTTCAAAATCAAAAGGCTAGAAGTAATAGTAACTTCTAACATTAAATTGTTTGAATTGCATATTAAGCTGAATTTGATGTGAAACTAACACAAAATTTTCATAAAATGAATCATATTTTTGGCAAAAGTATATTGAATTAGCTCAACTTTTGGGTTTCTTTGAGTTCTCGGTCACAAATAATATGCTTTCTTTAAGATTTTACTCGACACCGATTTCCGTTCCCTAGAAACCGGAAATATTCTTATAAATGCACATGTTCTTCGGTTAGAAAGTAGTTTTCGATCAAATTTTATTCAAAAATGAATTCAAATAAATCTAATGGAGATCAGAATACGATTATTTATACGCCTCAGTTAGCATCGGACGCCCACGAAATTTAAAGTTATGAAATTTCAACTTAACTTCACTTGCCAGCACAATAAATTGCGCTGAAAAATGAAACAAACTCAAAAAATTTAAGCATAAAAACAAGTATAGTAATATTTTTTATATTGAGCTCAGGCGATGTGGCTGAGTCTAAGAAATTAAAGTTAAATAAAAATTAAGAGCTTAATTCTAGAACTTCATTAATTAATTGATACATATGTGTGAATTAACTCGAGGTAAAATCAAATTTCCTCCTTGGGGCGAAATTAAACTTAAGGACCTAAATAGAGAATAACCTGGTAACCAAAGATTCTAAAATGGGGTATAATTGAGTAATCCAGCCTGATTGTTTTGGTCATGAAATTTAGAATATAATACAAAACTCCGAGCAAATAATAATAATTGTTTCTGGCCTGTCTCGAATCGTGGTGTCATTCAGCAGCAGAATCACGAACGAAACATTCGCATGAATCATGAACGAAGCATCGAAAGCTTCATCCAGCATTCAATCTCTGAAGGAAGATTGAATGCCTTTGATGAAGTTGTGTTGTACTGAACTTTATTTGAACTTTAATGAAGACTGCGCATGTCACGCGAGACTTATGAAGCCACACTGCATTGCAGTTAGACCTGGTGATTATTTTAGATATTTTTGTGTGTTTTGTTGAGCATTTCAAGCAGCGAGATCGGGAGTTTGGAACACCACATCCTGCACTCCATTACAAGACTCAGAAGTAAACAAGCCACATTATCATAACGTAAACTTTTTTCTTGCCCATGGCACCAGTAGAGAGCGGAGGTAGCATTGAAGCGGGATAAACTGGGTCAAAATGACCTAGTATTAAATACATCTACTTTCATCGCTATATATTATAATTATACATATATATATATATATATATAATTATAATACTACATTCATCGCTATATAATTGTGTATGACGATTCTTTTTGGATTTTACGAATCTTTGTAATAGCAAACAAACAATTTTATAAAAACTTTTATTGAGAAACCGGCAAAAATTTACTCATCGAATGGCACCCATATAGTACACACACAGTTCACATATATTTATAAAAACATTGCCATAGTAATGCGTCTTTTATTGTTCCTAATTCTTATGTTGCTCCTGGGGAATGATATAAATAATTAGAAGAATTTTCGGTAATTCGTTTAATTACAAGATTTTAGCATTTATTGAATTAAAAAATCCATCGCGTATATACATAGTTAAAAAACATTTTAAAATTTTTTGGCACCAAAAATGTGCACAATTTAGACTAGGTTCAATTTGTGAAAGTCACTGCTAGCAAATTCGAAATCGAATTTCAGATTAAAGTTACAATAAATATTTTTTTTCGGGGGCCGGCAAACGAATTCTTTAATGAAGCGCAGTGCGCTCTGTCGAATTTTTATCCAAACATACGAGTTTATCAATGAGACAACAATTGCCTCACTGAACTAAATTCAACTTCAAGCACAAAGATCACTTGATTGCTTAAATCGCAAGTTTATCAATAATTTAGAAGCAAAGACAACAGCCATAAAATTAATCATTTCATATGAGAGAAATCGTTTCGGAGTCCAGCCCCATCGTGATTTCAAAAACCTAGAAAACAAGTACGAACAATTGGCAAATTAAAATCCCCATTGAAGATAACTAAACATAAACCTTCATATGAAAACTAGTAAGAATGCAGTAAGCACGAACAGACAAACTTAATATTTTAATTGATTCCGTCCGAACAAAAAAGTGGCGTTGAAATCTGAAAAAATGTTCGACTCCGACACGAGACAAGCCGACGCTTCCCGATAAAATATCCTTTGATTTGCAGACCAATTTTGATGTGTAGTAACTTTAATGTAATACTAAATAATACTAAAGCCTCATTCACGTACTTCATTTACCATCATTCGTGTCATTCACTGACTTCTGCCTTCCAGTAACAGAAGTCACTTAATACGAATAATGCATATGCTCATAACGTGTCGGGTATCAGCGTAGCAGGACCAAAGAATCGCTTCAATACGGTTTGAGTAAATAATTTATAAAAGTTTAAGTCTCGGCTTTTCATGCGTTTAATGCTAATAATGTTTCAGCTTTATACGGGTCAAATCCCGGAATGTAGTCAATAATGTCATCATAAACCAATCGAAACATAGCGCGCTGTAAGTTTTAACTTCGCGGTCTGAAATTTATACGAGCAACCAGAGAAATTAGTTGGTCATTGTTCGAATAAAGATACATATTTTGTTGTCATGTGGGCCATTATGTGCAAGTTTGGTCCTGCAAAAAGATCGAATCAAGGCAATGCACAGAAATAGTGTCATCATTTTGACCACAGGACCCATTAATCTTTCTGAGTGAAATATTCGATGAGCGCTATGTCAGTAATAAGTGCAATATGTCAGCAATTCATGAGTTATTACTTACATATGATAGTTTAATCACTAGTTCGCGTGTGAAGGCTACATGATCATTCGTGATCTACGACAGATCAAGCTCCAGTGCGCCCTGATTCGTAGTTATTAAATAACTAAAGATTAACGCCACGCGAATAGTCTTGCATTGAAGGTATTAAATTGGAGGACGGCAGTCGTGCTGCACTGTCGCCGACGATCGCACACGCCAAAGAGATTGCGAAAAATCAAAGAATTTTGTTCTTCTCATATAGATTATACATGATGTTTTTCCGCACAGTGACTATTTAGTATAGTGAATAATTTTGTGTGGAGTTAGCTTTAAGGTTTTAAATATAAAATTCAACTAAAATAAGCTATTCCGCTCCAAAATATACTAATATTTTCGGGAGGTATTTTTTCTTGGAAATGCGCTTACATGAATTGGCGCTGGTGGCGTTGGCGTTGTGGCTACGTGGCATAGGTTCGTGCGTCGCGGCGCTGGCAATGTCCACTGACGTCATTTATGACGTGGGCGACTTCTACGGCATCCTAGGCAAGGGGCTGACGGCCAGCCAAGTCTTCGTCGAGACGAAAGTCGAACGCAAGTGTGAGTTGAGGCACCGAAATCAATTCGACTTGATGCATTCGAAATAATGTCATAACAGTCATCATCCAAATTAATTTAACCAGTTCCGATAACTAATGCTTTCACAAATGAACATGGGGTTCATTTATGTTCTTTCATAATATTTGAAATTGATTCCTAAAAATAAAAAAAATAAAATATAAACCTAAAAGAATGCCTTGAGTTCATTCTTACCCATTCTTGCTAGTTTAATTTGAGCACTGCTCTGACTTTTTCCATTTTCTTTGTCGATCCATAAATGGAAAATCCTACATTAATTTAGAAAGATGTTATGACATTTTATTGGCTCTAATATCCTGAACTTTCCATTTATATGGGAAGCAAACTCAATAATTAACAGTCATATGAGAGCCAGACCCAATCGATAACTAAAATAAGAGTTTTAATTAGTTTCTAAGCAAAGCATTTATTTTTAGCGAATTTTCTCATTTATATAAAAAAGGCGCTATTGTGCTAGCCATGTCCGTCCGTCTGTCTGTTCGTCTGTCCGTCTGTCCGTTCGTCCGTCTGTCTGTCCGTCTGTCCGTCCGTGGCTTCATGTTTTCGTCGACGAGAAAATGCGCCCTCTGTCACTCACTGCAGTGAGTACTGAGTTATATTTTTTAGTATGGGAGCAGTACCATTTAGTTTGCAACGATTTTCCGACCCGATAATTTTTTTAAATGTTCGAAAATGAACCCAAATTTAAACCATAGCGTGATACCGTGACACGTCAATTTAATACGGATAAATGTGTACTAAATACACTCGTTAAATAAGACAAAATTTATTAGTTAGAGGTCTGAGGAAACACGTATCCGCTTACGTAAAACATTATTGTAAGCCAAGATATTTCGTAATGTGTTTATCCTGATAGAACAGAGATTCATAAGTGGTAGGTAACAATCTATATTTTATGATCAATAGAATTGGAATAAAATTTTCGATTGTTTCTTGGACAGGCGAGTGCCGTATGCGGTGCTTCGTGCACACGGCGTGTGTGGCGTTCAGTGTTCGCCCGCACCCACACGGCGCGCTCGTGTGCGGGCTGGCCAGAGAAAACGTCTACGTCAACAGGCCAGGCGACGTCCCTGGATCACTTCCCTGCATGGATAAAGTTTCGTTTGTCTGGTCGGCGCTGAAGTAAGAGCGGCAGGTATAGCCGTCGCCCTTACAATATTGTGAAGGATTTTTCTGACTTCCCACTTCCTATGAGCAGTATAATAAAATTATGCCATTTATCAGTCTATATAGGAGTACAATGGTTCCCCGTATATTCATTAAAACTATTTTCACACTGCGGCCCTAGTAATTCTGGAATAGATCGATCGATTTCCCAGATAACTTCTGTACAGAATATCAATCTAATGCATTCCAGAGTTGGTGGAAGCTTGGGCCATCGACCGCCTGATTTACAGACGCTTGACCACTAAAGTCCAAGGCTTCAACGCCAGCAAGGCGGCCTGCGAGGCCATCCCCGGCTTCCGCCTGATTGCCGTCATGTTCGAGGCCAAGATGTCCATCCTGCTGGAGTTGTGCCTCGGCAGGAAACCCAAGGCGGGGGAGACTAACTGCGGGACCTGGGACAATGGGTTCTACGTGGACATGGTCAAGATCAACAACGTACCCATGATCCGCGGGGAGATACGGTTGAACGATACAGATGTTAAAAGTGTTCAAATTGATAGTTCTGATGACTACTTCAACTACTTGTGGTCCTTGACCCACGATGATAGTCCAACAAACGGGATATTTTTTCCTGTCTGCCAGGAAAACGTCTTTGGTGTTAACTGGTACATGTTGTGTAATAAGCGAATTGAAGTTTCCTGTAAAATTTCAGGTGGAACTACTCATGAACAAAATTGGCTTTAATAATGGAAAAAGTGCAGCATGTTTCATAGTTTATTTATGCATTACAAAAGGTCTATTCATTTCATAATTTATCAACTATCATATCACGGCTTCAATAGAATTAAGCAGGTTTAGGAGTCCGATGTTTAATGTTTCAAAAATCAAATGTAAAAAAATAAGAGTACTTCCGTCATCAGTTTGCTTGAATTGCTTCTAAACTGAGAATTAAAAAAATTTATTGCCACCATATTCACCGTAGACTCAATAAACGTATGGGAAATTTGCATGCCTTTTTCCTCACTTCACTTCAAAGTCATATATTTTTTTATTTTGATCAAGTAGATCAACACCGACTCCCGCACACGTGATGCCCACGACATTTTATTAAATGCAAGTATTTTTCAGTCGGGAACTGGTCTTCTATTCTCATTTGTTATCAAAAAGTGTATGAATAAATTTAACGAAGATCAGAATTAAATTATCTAAACCGTTTTGATAACGCTTCACCGAAATTCGAAAAGTTGCAAATGGAAACCAATGCTACATGAATTACCAGAAAACCCAACCTTTACCCATAAAGCAATCAGAAGAAAAGCAAGCCAGGAAATACGGACATATTTGATGGCAAATCTAGCTCAGGCGATATGGATGAGTTCGCAAAATTAAAGTTAAATCGTCAAGATAATGCTTGGTTCACAAAATATTGCCGGGCTCGAGTCAGGCAAATGCCAATAATGCAGGTTCGTGCCAGGCAAATGCCAATAATGCATGCTCGTGCCAGGCAAATGTCAATAATGCAGGTTCGTGCCAGGCATATGCCAATAATGCAGGTTCGTGCCAGGCATATGCCAATAATGCAGGTTCGTGCCAGGCATATGCCAATAATGCATGTTCGTGCCAGGCAAATGTCAATAATGCAGGTTCGTGCCAGGCATATGCCAATAATGCAGGTTCGTGCCAGGCAAATGCCAATAATGCATGTTCGTGCCAGGCAAATGCCAATAATGCAGGTTCGTGCCAGGCATATGCCAATAATGCAGGTTCGTGCCAGGCAAATGCCAATAATGCATGTTCGTGCCAGGCATATGCCAATAATGCAGGTTCGGGTCAGGCATATGCCAATAATGCAGGTTCGTGTCAGGCATATGCCAATAATGCATGTTCGTGCAAGGCATATGCCAATAATGCATGTTCGTGATAGGCAAATGTCAGTTACGACCGATTTCGCCAAGTGCATGCACATGTTCAGTCCGGTCACGGACCGTCTTCGCTTCAGTTCCTTTTGGTTCACTTGCCATGCCAGACACCTGAGCCTTGCCAGTTGATTATCTGGTGTGTTGAGATGGTGTTAGGCATGAATATTTTTGAGCTGATATTATTGCTAAAATCTAGTTTGTTGAGCTGGCAATCTGGTACACTCATAAAAAAACTGTTGGCATTACTGCAGTCACGTCCATGTCAAAATATCATTTACCTTGTGCCTAAACCATGCCTGACATGGCAGGTTCCTTTGCACGGCTGGTGTTACTGCTTCTATATAAATGTATTGAAGAATATTGCACTGGACCGTGACTGGCAAATGCCCGGCAGTATGATGGGAACCAAGCCTTAGTGCCAGATGTTTAGATTTTATTAATTAGTTGATCCTAAAATGGAAACTTGATCAAAGTAAACCGGAATATATTTCAAGTCTCACCATCTTTCAACTTTCACTATGTATATGTCAAATCTCACTATCTTTCAAGTCTCACTCAAGTCTCTCACTCAGCTTGCTATTAAACTTATGTGTAACGTGCCGTCGAAGTTCGTTTGAGTCAGACGCCATGATAATCGCTTTGTATAATAAGAAAAGACTGAACAAAGATTAATTTGCTCAGACGAAGTTGGCTAAATTTCCCACCGACATTTGTTATAACTTTAATCAAGACTGCTGGTGCACATGCACGCGAATTTGATGAAGTTTAAGGGGACCTTATACGTCAAAAACTTTTTTATTTCAATCCGAAACTTGGTACAAATATGTAAAATGAAAATCTAAGACTTTTCTGTTCGTGTAAATTTTTTGTTAAAATTGAAAGAAAAAGTAAAATTCATAGAAAACGGCTACAATGGGAGTACTGTGAAAATCTCCTCATTCAATCAACAGCTGCGCGTGCTAGCGGGGGAGTGTCTTACATGCATGTTGGTAAAATGTTTGCAACATTTGACAAGAGTTGCAGATCCGAGTTAATTTAGAATTTACTTCTTTTTAATTTGTAATTATCGGCATGAAGTGTATTGTATTAGTAAAATATTATTGTTAACGAATGAGCTTTAAAGAGTATTGGTCTAACGATGGGTAACTGATATCTATTCTCACGTAGCGGTTATAATTATTGCCCTTGAAGCGTTCTCTATAAACTGACGTGCTTTAAGTAATTGTGTGATCATAAACTATAAAAATATTAAAAAGCAATTCTGTTATTTTTAAATCCAAAATTATTTGAAACACAAAAATTTAACTGTCGCTTAACTTGAACCTTTTGCGCCACCGTCGAAACATTTAATGAGAGTGACACTGAATCTAACACCACCATGTAGTAGAATATGTGTGATGAAATAGATGAACGAATGACGATTTAATTCTCAGATATAACAACGATTGAGCTTGGCCATATCATTAGACATGAAAAGGATATGGTCCAGCTATATCTATAGACATGACAAGTATCTGGTTTAGCCATATCTCGATACATGACAAGGATCTGGTCTAGCCATATCTCCATACATGACAAGACTCTAGTCTAGCCATATCTCGATACATGACAAGGCTCTGGTCTAGCCATATCTCAATAAATGACAAAGGTCTGGTCTAGCCATATCTCGATACATGACAAGGATCTGGTCTAGCCATATCTCCATACATGACAAGACTCTAGTCCAGCCATATCTCAATACATGACAAAGGTCTGGTCTAGCCATATCTCGATACATGACAAGGCTCTGGTCTAGCCATATCTCAATACATGACAAAGGTCTGGTCTAGGCATATCTAAAGACATGACAAAGATCTAGTCTAGCCAGATCCCAAGTCATGACAAATAACTAGTCTGGCCATATCTTTAGACATGACAAGGATATGGTTTAATCATATCCCAAGACATGACAAGGATCTGGTCTAGCCATATCTCAAGACATAAAGATCTAGTCTAGCCAGATCCCAAGTCATGACAAATAACTGGTCTAGCCATATCTCAAGACATGACAAGGGTCTGGTCTAGCCATATCTCAAGACATGACAAGGGTCTGGTCTAGCCATATCTCAAGACAATATTACCATGAAAATGTTCTTCTTTTAAATAAAACAAGTTTCAACTTCATAACGTTCTTAGTTTTTTATTTATTAACAAATTAAAAGGGTTACTTAATTCTGAAACACCCTGTATATCCGCTAATATTTTGCTTGTATGACAATATCCGCACGTCCGTTCATTTCCAAATCCTTGCATTGCGATGTACAAGCTATAAGGGCGTTATGTTACTCTTTGAAACATAACGTTATTAACGTTCAACACTATAAACGCGATGGCGTGCTTCATATATAGCGTTCGTCGCACCATTAGGATACGTTCATAATCAGCATACTACTATCTATCTATCAGTTCACCCAAAAGACGTTGGCCTGACAAAGAGTAAAAAACGTCCCAAGACTTGTGGTTCTCATCGTAAATCTGCCCTGAATGCGCGTAGATGAAGCCATCGGTAGGACCGTTGATAGGAACACTGGTAACGTCGGTATCAGCCAAAGGTATTTGCCCTCGTATCATGGGTACGTTGTTGATCTTGGGCTTGCGAGAACTTTCGAGTTGAATTTCAGGAGTTATGAATACTAATTCTATTTTAGAAATGGCTGAACTGAACAGTTTTTGAAATTTGAACAGTTTTTTTACCGCTTTAAAATGAATAAATTCCTAGATAGGCGGGAACGTTCGAGCTGAATTTCAGTAGTTATAAATACTAACTTTTCTTCTGAACACGTTTTCTTCTATTCTATATTCTGAACACGGACATCATCGTACGTTCTTCATCAGACATTTGTGACATTTTTGATTGCATGAAATTTTTTCCTACATAAATGATATCAGATTATGTATCTGTTTATTAGAATTTTACTTATGTTATATAATAAATGGCAATGCTTTGAGAATCGCAATTTCCTACCTTAGGCTTCTATAAGGCTTGGCATGGTGATAAATAGGTGTGGTGTGTGGTGCGGTGCTCAAAAGGAGTGATGGGATGTGTTGGAGTGTGGAGAGGCATGTGGTGCGTGGCGTGGGGTGTATGGCTTGGTGTGTGTTGTGGTGTAGCGAGTGGCATGTGCTCACCACTCGTGCCATGTGGATTGGTGTGGTGTGGTGTGATGGGTGGTGTGTTGAATGTCGTGGTGATGATGATAGAGGCGACAGATACGGCAATCTTGTTAATTCCCGAGATAATGTGGTGTTGTCTTTACATCGTTATTATTCTTGCATATATCATCATTCAATATAATATAATTCAGTATAGATTTTATTTACAAGTCCAACATTTTAACGATGCGTTTTAAACATCACAACTTAAAAGTCGAAACAATGTCGTAGAGCCATCACGCGTTGTATTATAACGTCAACAAGACGTTGCCAAAGTGACGTAGCTTATATTTCCAAACTGGACCAGGGTTCAACACGATATAAATTTCGTGATCAGAGGTTGGTTCAACGTTGATTTATCCAAATAATGTTTGCAAAGATGGAATTTTAATCTCCTGTTCAAACTGCGCGGTGTTCTCAGGTTCATTACATTCAAGTTCAACTCAATGAAGTGCAATGATACTTGAATCTCGGGACCAAACTCCGTGGAGTTGAAGGGAACTTGAATCTCAGGACCAAACTCCGTGGAGTTGAAGGGAACTTGAATCTCAGGACCAAACTCCGTGGAGTTGAAGGGAACTTTAATCTCAGGACAAAACTCCGTGGAGTATCTAAATGCTGCAACGTTATATTAATCTTCGCGTTGTATATGAAGCAGGCAATTTCTGATTACTTCAAGATCAAAACAACTCACTTTCGAAGAGTGGAGAAATACTGACTAGAATTAAATTAACGCAATAATATTGCGTATGGTGTTTACGTTACAGAACAGCATTGAAATGATGGTATCGCATGGCCTTGTTTCAAAATCAAAATTGTTACTCTTGAACCACATTGAAATAGTTACTCACGAACACCTTTGAAATATTTACTATCGAACCACATTGTATCTGTCTCTTATACACATCTAGATGTGTATAAGAGACAGAGCTCAAGTTGTGGCATAGCTCAAGTTGTGGCATAGCTCAAGTTGTGGCAT
>NW_025947697.1:20099-27452 GCF_000764305.2 Hyalella azteca
CTGTCTCTTATACACATCTAGATGTGTATAAGAGACAGGAGTAATTCAGTCATTACAAAAAAGCTCCAAATTCGTCGTGAAACTGTGTGGAAGGTGGTAAAAAAATTCAAGGAAACTGGTGAAACATGCAATCGACCTGGTCAAGGAAGGAAACGAAGTGTCCGAACAAAACAATTGGTCAATAACACGAGGGAGAAGTTGAGGAGAAACCCTCTTCTCTCAGCTGCAAAATTGGCTGCAGAAGCAGGAGTCAGTCAGACATCAATGCGTAGAGTCCTCAAAGATAACCTCAAAACCTCCCCTTACAAGATGCAAACAAGGCATGAACTAACAGACCGTCATGAACGAATGAGGCTCGAAAGATGCCAGCACATTCTGGATCTCATTGAGGACGGCACGCTGCCCAACTTGGTGTTCAGTGACGAGAAAAAATTGACATTGAACAAAGCGTTAACCGTCAAAATGACAGAGTTTGAAGTCGGGATGGATCTGTGGCAACCAGAACAGCAACACGACGTCAAAATCCTATGTCCGTGATGGTTTGGGCCGCGGTAACCGCCACTGGGAGGTCCCCACTCGTTTTTGTCCACTCAGGAGTGAAATTGAGCAGTCAGCGACACATTTCAGACATTTTGGAAGCTGTGTTGTTACCTTGGGCCCGTAAACACTTCAACGGCTCACCATGGAGTTTTCAACAACACTCTGCCCCATCACATGGCTCAAATATGACTCAAAACTGGATTCAGGGTCACATCCCAGCGTTCATTAGCAAAAATGAATGGCCCCTCAAGAAGCCCTGATTTGAATCCTCTCGACTTTTCTGTGTGGCCTATTTTAGAGAGTAGGGTCTGCAGAACACCTCATGATTCTTTGGATAGTTTGAAGTCTAAATTGACACGAGAATGGGACTTGATCCCTCAAAAAATGCTGCGTGCCTCCTGTGAAGCTTTCCTGCGTAGATTGGAGGCTGTCATTAAAAATAAGGGTAGTCATATTGAATAACTATGTCTGAGAATTGTTTAGGTAATTCTTGGCTACTAGCTCATCCAATAAAAAACAATGCACCTGTTTGTTTCATTGAGAAATAACAAAAAACATGCGTTGCCTTAAATATGGCGGACCCTTTAGTTGGATTCACAAGAAATAAGGTGCATGTTTCAAAAGGTATGAAGCTATGATTCCAAATTATTAATTTGTCGCTTCCCGATTTGGAACAAGTAGTTTGAATATTCTCAGGTGCATTCCAAGTGAAATGTAAGTTATGAGGTCACGTTTATTTTCAGCTTCAAGTCGATGATGAGATTACTTCCGCCAATTTGCAATTATTTGTCGGATTTGGTATTCAACAGATGCACATTCACATGCCATTTAGCGGATATGTGCTGTGACAAGAGTCTGTGAATTGCTTTCTGAAATCAATTCATTTCAGAAAGCCGGGGGACATTGTCAATAGTAGCGCTCACCACTGCCTGCAGTCGTTCTGTGTCTCTGTTCTCGACAGCACACGAGAATGCAATTGAAAATTATTGTAGCAATTATTTGATTTACTAAAAAATAATGCTTCATTTTTTCTGGAAATTGATTCTGGTTTCTATCGCATATTGAAATGCGACGAAATGCTCTCTTGATTTCCACGGCAGTGAAAAGTCACTATTAAATGGAGCTTTTGTTGTCATCTGGGAAAATTTAGTGGCATATTGTCTGATTAAGTAAACATAATATCAAAATTTTAAAAAATGAATCGTATTAGAATACATTGTATTAACCCAATCAAATTTTATATTTTTATTGACAGAAATTTATAACAAAGCATATACAATTGAATTAGGCAGATATGTCAAGTATACACACTTATCCCAGAGAAAGATCATGAACTTAGGCGGGATGACATTGGCGTTGTGGCTACGTGGCATAGGTTCGTGTGTCGTGGCGCTGGCGACATTGGCGTTATGGCTACGTGGCATAGGTTCGTGCATCGCGGCGCTGGCGATGTCCACTGACGTCATTTATGACGTGGGCGACTTCTACGGCATCCTGGGCAAGGGGCTGACATCCAGTCAAGTCTTCGTCGAGACGCAAGTCGAACAGGACCAAACTCCGTGGAGTTGAAGGGAACTTGAATCTCAGGACCAAACTCCGTGGAGTTGAAGGGAACTTGAATCTCAGGACCAAACTCCGTGGAGTTGAAGGGAACTCGAATCTCAGGACCAAACTCCGTGGAGTTGAAGGGAACTTGAATCTCAGGACCAAACTTTGTGGAGTTGAAGGGAACTTTAATCTCAGGACAAAACTCCGTGGAGTATCTAAATGCTGCAACGTTATATTAATCTTCGCGTTGTATATGAAGCAGGCAATTTCTGATTACTTCAAGATCAAAACAACTCACTTTCGAAGAGTGGAGAAATACTGACTAGAATTAAATTAACGCAATAATATTGCGTATGGTGTTTACGTTACAGAACAGCATTGAAATGATGGTATCGCATGGCCTTGTTTCAAAATCAAAATTGTTACTCTTGAACCACATTGAAATAGTTACTCACGAACACCTTTGAAATATTTACTATCGAACCACATTGTATGTTTGGAGGAGAGAATTTATGTCCTGTTTGGAACGTTCACATCATGCACACATAAAACCGTGTTGTTTTTATTGGAAAATAGTGTAGAATAATTATAATTATTATTATTTCAAAAATATTCCAATGATATAATTTTTGTTGGAAAATATATAATTTATCTTATCATATTTAATAATCGTCTGGAAGAAAGTTAAACTTTGTCGGGACCGAGCCATCGACTTGCCACTCACCCCGAAGTGCGTCAGTTCAGTCAGCTACGAAGCTGGATCGATCGTTTGAGGCTTGACCGATTGATCAAGCATCGGTCATCGAAATTCGCCGTTCTGTTAGCAGTTTGCCCATTTGGTTAGTTGACGTATACTTGACCTAGTAATTGAATTTGCACCAAAGGAGCTTAGGAATAATATTGTAAATAGAAATTAGGACGTAATGCCCCTTAAGTCATTAACGAGTGCCTATTAACAATACAACCGCATGTGAACATCATTTTTTTATAGTATGCCAGCCAGAATGCCTGGAGCTAAATCATTTACGGAAGAATGATTAAGATTTATCTATTCAAGAATAATTAATCTGGTTGCAATGTAAGCAGAGCAAAATCTCACGTCAAAATGTAAACGGATCTAAAATTTGAGGCTGGCGTTCCCAGAAAGTGTCATTGGGTATATTTTCTATCCAACCTTTTCGCATTGTTTTTATCGCTAATGATTGGTACACTGGCGATTCTGTATTGGCTTACATAAAAAAGTAATTAATCAAATTGGAAAGAATTCTTGCCGACTTCTCGAATTATGTTGAAAGAGATATTCGGATATCAATCTAATCCGCTCAATTGGTATGAGCGGATTATTTTCAACAACAAAATATAGTAAGTCCTACATAAACCTCTTCTTATAATAATGATAAGTCTTTCCATAAATAAAATTATGTAAGAGTTTTGTTAGGGAAAATGTACCGGATATATTTAAGTAATTGATCAACTTATTGGACAAAACAACTGTTTAATTTGTGTTCAAATTTCGTCAGTCTATAAGTCAAGATCTTTTCGATGTTTTAGCCATCAATGTTTAAGATATGGGCTGGTGATGAGTGAGGAACCGTACAACACAGCTGCACAAGAAATTGTTCCGATCAGTGAAATATATTGTGATAACGTAATGTACTTTTCCATTTGAACTAAAACTTCTTGCATGATAGTGACGTGTGCGAATTCCCCAGCAGTCTGGTTGGATGAGAAAGGCGGCACTATTTTTTACTAGGAATAACTAATGATCACGCGTTAAATATATTCAATATTTTGTAACATGTTAATCAAATAAGGCTGCATTAATATTAAGAATAATGTATACAGGGTCCGCCATATTTATGGCAACTGATGTTTGCAATATATAAAAATAAATTGGTTTCTAGGAGACTTTTCTTTTATAATGAAGCTTAATTTCATCTATTTTATATTGCAGAAGTCTAACATGTCTAAATTTACTATTAATTATGGCAGTAGATGCAATTGTAACCCTTCGTGAAAAGGGCGAGAGTAATTTAGTCATTGCAAAAAAGCTCCAAATTCGTTGTGAAACTGTGTGGAAGGCTGTAAAAAAAATTCAAGGAAACTGGTGAAACATGCAATCGACCTGGTCAAGGAAGGAAACGAAGTGTCCGAACAAAACAATTGGTTAAAAACNCACTGTTCCCGCACGAAGTCTCGCCCGGGTTGGGTTTCCTGCCGAGGCACAACTCCAGCAGGATGGACATCTGGGCCTCGAACATGACGGCAATCAGGCGGAAGCCGGGGATGGCTTCGCAGGCGGCCTTGCTGGCGTTGAAGCCTTGGACTTGAGTGTCAAGACGGCGGTAAATCAGGCGGTCGATGGCCCAAGCTTCCACCAACTCTGGAATGTATTAGATTGATATTTTGTACAGAAGTTATCTGGGAAATCAATCGATCTCTTCCAGAATTGCTAGGGCCGCAGAGTGAAAATAGTTTTAATGAATATACGCGGAACCATTGTACCCCTATATAGACTGATAAATGGCATAATTTTATTACATATACTGCTCATAGGAAGTGGGAAGTCAGAAAAATCCTTCACAATATGATAGTGAAAATTCCGAGCCTTGTATTGTCTGTCGCGATGAGAAGGATGCACAAAAACAGCTTGTCTAATTTTCATGCATACAATTATATGTATCATTTACAGCACATGAAAAATAGTTTTTGACATTTAAATTGGGAATTTTTAACTTTCCTGACAAAGTACGACATGTTAGAAATTTTAAATACATACACAAGTCGACTTTGACGCCAAAATTAAAAAATGTACGTTTCCTGACAAAGTACGAAGCCTCAGTGACGTCGCCTGGCGTGTTGACGTAGAAGTTTTCTCTGGCCAGCCCGCACACGAGCGCGCCGTGTGGGTGCGGGCGAACACTGAACGCCACGCACGCCATGTGCACGAAGCACCGCATACGGCACTCGCCTGTCCAAGAAATAATAGAGAATTGTCTGCCAGTTCTACTGATCACCAAATATAGATATTTACATACCACTTATGAATTTCTTCGTCGTATTTTGATCGTACACAAGCATTAATGTCCCCACACTGCTTGAATAGCAGATTCACTAGAAATTTAAAAGCGGAGGAAACTACACAAAAATTCAGCATATCTCTATTGAAAACGCTTCGGAGTCCAGCTCAATCGTCAGTTCCATAAATCTATAACACAAATACTATCAGAAATTAATAAAGTTTGTATTCAAAAGAAAAAAATACAGAAGTTAAAAACCTAAATTTACAAGTAAATGGCAGTGTAATAAGTAAATACCTATTTATTCCCAATTTCTAGTGGATAAGAACTAAAGGCTCCATTTAAACAAGGCTTCTCTTTAAAAGTATACAATGATTCGGGAATACGCAGATCGGATGCATCAAAACTAGAAGTTAAAACCTTAAAAACAGTGTCGGACACTGGAACGTTGAACTGTTCGGCGTGAGTGCGCACAGCCGAATGTGGAGGACGCAATAGTAACTGCCCAGTCCTATAACTCCTCCCTCTATGCTCAGCGACCTTAGTGTAAAAATTGCGTGCCACCATTCCGATAATTTATAGACCTATTTTAAAATTATTTACATGTTGAATAATTTTAAAATAGGTTCGTTTTTTAGGTACAAAGATATCCTTCATTCTCACATGCGATGGTCCCTAGTTTATAAATTTTGTTGTGCACGATGTGCATCTACGTAAGTTGGAATGACGGCACGCAACCTTTACACTAGGGTCGCTGAGCATAGAGGGAGGAGTTATAGGACTGGGCAGTTACTGTCGCGCTCCCCTCATTCTGTGCGCACTCCCCTCATTCTTCTGCTGTGCGCACTCACGCCGAACAGTGCAACGTTCCGGTGTCCGACACAGACTTTAAGGTTTTAGTTTATAGTTCTGGTGCTTCCGATCTGCGTATTTTGGAATCTTTGTATATTTTTAAAGAGAAGCCTAGTTTGAATGCAGCCTATGGTTTAAATTGTGAATAGATAGGTATTTACTTTATTATTCTGCCCTTTGCCTGTAAATTTAGGTTTTTAACTTCTGTATTTTTTCTTGTGAATCCAAACTTTATTAATTTCTGATTGTATTTGCAATCTAGATTTATCGAACTGACGATGGAGCTGGACTCCGAAACGTTTTCAAAAGAGATATACTGAATTTTTTTTGTGGAGTCTTTTTCGCTTTTAAATTTCTTATGAATTTCTGTTTTATCAGGATAGATACTGTACATTACGAAATATCCTAGATAAAATAATTTTTTAGCGTCAGTGAAGATATGTTTCCACGGACCTCAAACTAATGACTTTTGTCTCATTCAACGCTTGTATTTATTACACATTTAAGACTTGTATTGAAATAGACGTCACGTTATGGTTGAAGTTTCAGTTCATTTTCGAACCTTGCAAAAAATTATCAGGGCGAAAAGTTTTTACAAACGAAATGGTACCGTTCCTTTACTAAAGAAACAAATGATTTTCTGAAAAACTGTCCAAATTAAAAAAACTCTTATTTAGTTAATGATAGGGTCTGGCTCTCATATAACAGTTAATAGTTGGGTCTGGCTCTCATATAACAGTTAATGAAAGGGTCTGGTTCTCATATAACAGTTAATAATTGGGTCTGGCTCTCATACAACAGTTAATGATTGTGTCTGGCTCTCATATAACGGGAAAGTTCAGGATGTTAGCGCCGTTGTAAAGTCGTAACATCTTTGTAAATGAATGTAGGTTTTTCCATATATGGATCGACAAACAATTTCGTAAAAGTCAGGATATAGCTTAAATTAAACTAGCAAGAATGTGTATGAATGAACTGATGCATTCTTTTATATTTTATTTTATTTTCAGTGTCAAATTTCAAATCTTACGAAAGAACATAAATGAACTCCATGTTCTTCACATTAGTTATCGGAATTGGGTAAATTAATTAAGATCGTGACTTTTATTTTTTAATTAATGTTAATTGACAGTATTTGAATGCATCCAGATGAATTGATTTTGGTGCTTCAACTCACAAGTGCGTTCGACTTGCGTCTCGACGAAGACTTGTCTGGATGTCAGCCCCTTGCCCAGGATGCCGTAGAAGTCGCCCACGTCATAAATGACGTCAGTGGACATCGCCAGCGCCGCGACGCACGAACCTATGCCACGTAGCCACAACGCCAACGCCGCCAGCGCCACACCGATTAAACGCATAGCTGTTGTTGTGACAAAAATCTAATCGTCGAGAG
>NW_025947698.1:0-289 GCF_000764305.2 Hyalella azteca
GTTGACCGAGCGACACAAATTTTTATACTGAAAGAACTTGATGATTTAACATGAAGCTATAAAGAGAAAATGATTATCCAAAATTATGTGTACCATGCAGGTGCAATATTGAAAATGCCTGCACTGTAAAAACTAACAATTTTCTATAGACATACCAAAACGTATTGCAGAAATGATAGAAACCATGAAATGAAACCTTGTGAGCAGGCGCTAACTCCGCCAACTCACTGGCAATTTTCTACTTTTTTTACAGTGTGAACCAAGAAGCCATAAATATGCGGGAGAACTA
>NW_025947699.1:0-3304 GCF_000764305.2 Hyalella azteca
TGATGTGCTGGTTCAGACTGATCATCAGGTAGTATTTTAAAATGCATTTCTTGCAGTAAAAATTTCCTCTCCGCAGTGTTGAAAATAACTCTGCCAGTCATTGCATTGCGAAAAAATTATTTCAACTCATGCGTATATTCACTATTAGCGGATTTAGATAAGGATAGTTTATTACTCTTTTTTTGCAAGTTATCAGTTTTATAGTTAAATATCCGGCACCCGTGATGAAGCATGCAAATTTAGCGAGATATCCTTATTTTTACTAGTTTCCTTCACAGAGACGATGTTAGACGAATTAAAAACTGGGGTATCTGGAACAGTTGGATGAATATTACAGATATTTTCATTCATTTATTTTCGCGACAAATCACAAAGAACGAAAATGAGCCATATATCAATGTGTCATGCGTTATTAAATTCGAATAATCCGATTTTATTTTGAAGGTTATGATGTCTAAGGCTCAATAGTTCATCTAAACACATTAATGGCATCTCCTATCGGTTTGAACTTTATTACTGTACTATGTCATAATACGAAAAATCTCTGTACTTAATTGTAGATAACATAATTGAAGAACAAATTTTATTTTATTTGACATTCCATAACATAATTTTTGTTGGAACTGTGCAGATCAATTTGTTTATAAGCAAAGAGATAAATTAAGAGCAATTAAAATTTTTAAGCTTTAAATTAGTAATTTTTTAAGCTTGGCATGAAAAATCAGTTCTGCAGCAAGTCTGTCTGTTATTCCATGCAAAAACTAGTTGTTCTGCAAGGTTGATTCATTACCAGGGTGGCGAGTAAACATCCTTGGGTTAATGTAGGCCTGCGTTAAAGAGATTACCCTCAGCATGCTGCCAAATCAGTTGAATTATTCACAATAAGTAAGCCGGTGATCTCTAATGTTAAGTTTGCCAGCCATCAGTTAACGGAAACGGCAACAGATTGAGGGTATTAGAGCGAGTGTGCTGGTATGCCTATATCCTATACTATTTGTAAGTTGTTAATCTCCCGAAATCAATTACATTTACCTGATTTCCTCGAGTGCTTGCCAGGGCATTTTTTCGCGCATAGAATTTACCTTTCATTTATGTCCAAACTGTTCCGCTCAGTGTGGTAATGCAAACGTCCCCTGTCCCGCAGGTACAAAGCTGCGCCACTGACTTGTCCAACGCATGTTCTGCAGCTGAGGCGATAAGTGTAACGACGGGACTAGCAGGTGAGAGAGATTTTGAAATTACTTATCTTCATCCTTCGTAAGCAGTATCTGTTATTCAAAATTAATTATTATTTTTAATTTAAAACCATTTCTTAAATTAGTTCCTACTGGCCGCTTAATCAGGCGTTTCTCGAGGAAGGTTCGATATATGGTAGCTAATATGCGATAATAATTATATTAGATGATATTTATACGAAATTCTACTGCGTATAAAATTTGCATTCATTGCTCATCTTTTCACGACAGCTCCTGAGGTCCCTGTCTTGAGCGTGGCGCCAGCTGTGACCTCCGCCAGCGTGGCTTGGACGGCGCTGCGGGGACAGTTTTTCAACGTGACTCTGGGGGTGAGAAACTCGCAATTATTTCAGTTGAGCTGATTTCGATGATTTGAAGGCTCGAATAAAAACAAGGACGCCAATACCGAATGGACGCCTAGAGATTGAAGACATGTCCTCAATAAATGATCAATGTTAACTTAAGTTAGAAACAGTTAAGTCGGCTGTGTTTTTGTGACAAATTGCCAAAACCACGACGATTAAAGCATAAATCTGAAAAATAAACACTCTCAATTGAGAAATTATCGTGATATTACATGCCGTTTGTCTGCAGAAGCATTGCCTTTTGTGTGGTCTTGCTCAGGAATATCGTCATGGAATGTTACCAAGAAGAATTGATAAATTTTAGTTCATTGTTCTAAGCATGTTGTAAGGACACACTTAGGCCGTAGAGGTCATGTATGAATCCGAGGGTGGGAGTATAAAGCTGCGGTTGTTANTTGTTTCTGTCCATCGCTTTTGTATGTTCACTCTAAAATATACCTCGCACCACGAGCTCTGTCCAATGAATTAACTCCTTTATATTCTTCATCAAGTCTTCTCCGCACCTTGGTTCTTGGATCACTGATGAAATAGGTGTGTTGATTTTTGAAAAAAAACTTTGGGGACTTGTCAATGGCACAGGGACCCCGAAAGAATTTCGAAGAAACACTTAGATTCAGATCCGCATTCAGATTTTGATTTTGACTTTACGTCCTTGTCCTCGTCGTATTGGTACCTACGTGAAATCGACACGTTTAGACCCACTTTCGTACTTCCAGCCCTGCCACGAAGATGAAATTTTGGCCCATAATAGAGCCTGATTTTAGATTGACGAATCAAAAGTCGGATCCCCAAAATTCCCCATGGGGAAGCGACAAATCCCCCAAAACGGATAATTTTTTCAAAAATTCACAAAAAATCAGCCGTTGCTCGCACGCGCCTCAATTTTGGCTCCTTTTCTTCTCCTTGGTTGGGGCAAGTTTCCGGAAATTCTTGGCCAGATCCGCTCAAAAAAACAAAATTTTTTTGGACGTTGTCCTTTTAGAGAATTGTAGAAAATAGTGAGATCTTTCATAGAAAAAATTGAAAAAATTCTGGTTTTTTTCCGCCGAGAAAAATCCGTTTTAAATTTTTGGTAGTTTTCTGTGGAGGCCGAACGGTTGAAGCTAGAGAGGAAATTTTTACGTCAAAATATCTCAAAATGGAAGTTAATAGGGATTTATATCGAACGATTTCTCAATAAACTGCTTGGCTCGCGAGATATTCGAAAAAATCGATTTTTCGACTTTTTTGCAAAAATTCAAGGCGAAATAACTCGAAATCCGTGCATCTCACAGGAACGTTTATTTATATGAAAAATCATCCCAGACTTGTTTTATGATATGCCGTTGAAAAAATTTCAAAATTCTAAAAAAAAAAATTTTCGTGATTTTGGCCGGATTTTTTCAGTTTTTCCCACCCCCGGGGTGGGGAAAATTTCAAACGAGTTATTCTCAGCCGGGATTAAAGCCAGAGGCGCCAAACTTGGCACAGATGTTGGGCATGATTGCAGGTATGGCATAAACTTTTTTGGGCCATCCAGGGTCGTTTTTGTGGCAACAACGAATTAAAATCTAATTTTCTTCAAATGAGTTTTTTGTGAGAACTGCGCAGTCGATCGTCAACAATTTTGAAACGCATATAGAGACCATCGGCGTGTCTTATGTAAACGTTTTTGAGGGGGTAATCATTATGAATTTTTTCGATACAAAAATTCAAAACCGAAAT
>NW_025947700.1:0-2010 GCF_000764305.2 Hyalella azteca
GTTCGGATAATTTAATGGCTTCAACAATTGG
This sequence comes from Hyalella azteca, assembly GCF_000764305.2. Lineage (NCBI taxonomy): Eukaryota > Metazoa > Arthropoda > Malacostraca > Amphipoda > Hyalellidae > Hyalella > Hyalella azteca. The sequence goes on from NW_025947700.1 coordinate 32, forward strand.
TAGATAAAAGGCAAGGAAATGTGAAGTAAATTAAAAAAATATGAATATTCTAACTACACTAAATTTAATGCTAAGAAAGTAGCATGTTTGAGCATGTCTCAGCATGTTTTAGCATGTTTACGAGCTCATTTAGTTTTGCAGTCTAGAGCTGCAGTGTTTCATAGATGCAGTCTTTGAAGTACAGGCTGCAGCATTACACTCACTTCATACGTACAAAAAACTCACACACCTCATAAAAAACAAGTCTCTGTTCAAAAACTGGCTGTGTAAAAATAATAATCTCAAAGGGACGTCTTCGAAAAAATGAGCTGAACCTCATGTGAGGTTTGGACTGTGATTAAGAAAAATGCATTGTAGGTTTAGAAAAATTTCGTTCGAATGCACGGTAGAGCAGATGCAGCGGCCGCTGATTGCATTGCTGTTGCAGTTTTGTGTTGCACCCTTTGTGTTGCGGCACCCTTCGTCGCACGCACCACCTGAGACTTTTTTATTATTATTTTTTTGAAGGAAAATTCGTTAGGTTTCGATGTGGATAAATTTTTTTGATTGTAAGTTACTTGCCTCATTGAAAGGAATATTTGGTGTTATGATGATACTTCTTCCATGTGTGTCGACTGTGATATGCGTTATTTTCTAGAAAAGGAAATATATGTAATGTTTAAGGTCAAATTTCACAGTTGAATCTTTATTACACAAAAAATCCACGTACGATAGCCTTTTGTGATTGTATTCTGATACTACAGTGATAAAAATCCGTTACAATACCGACGATAGCTCCATTTCAAATTTTTTAAACTAAATGGTTTCTAAACTATATTAGTTTTGCTCATGTTTACTTTCATCATAATTTTTATTAATAAAAAAGCATGATATTCCCTGAAAAAAAAAATAAAAAAACAATCATCGACGGCCGACCCTTGGCCGTGTCAATAATTGTGCGTAGGCTGAGGACGCTACAGCCTATGTAATTAGCGGCCATGTTTTTTAAGTGATATTTTTGTGGTGAGGTTGCGAAGAAGATTAAAAATCCTAATGCAGTTTGTAATTACCTGATGCATTTTAGCGTGTCTCCAAGGACCTGCGCTGTTGACAAACATCGAATTTTTCTCAGACAAGAATTATGGTGACAATGAATGGACGCCTGGAAGGCTCCGGCTGAAACTGAGGGCTGTGTTTTTTCTTTTATAAGATATAAAAACTACGGAAAATTATAGAACATAATTTAATAACGTCAAGAGGAAATGAATCAATACGTTATTCACCTNCAGGACGTAGCTACAAGTCCCAGGACTGGCCCCACTCGAAAAGACGAATTATTCCCACACGCTGCAGCAAATCTTCCCACGTAGCCAGTTTGCCGGTCTGGGCACAGAACTAAGTGCATGTTGATAAATGTATTTATATATTAAATTATTGTTTATCATTGACTAATATAAAAACATTAATGGTTATCCCCTAAAAGCAAGTGTCTTCATAAGCTAAATAGTGATATTATGTCACAAAATATCCGGGCTGGTAAACTGCAATAAACAACAAAACTCTTTCTTGAACTGAAAATTACGCCTGCAAGCTGGAGGCAATAATCAAAAACTCTTCTGTTCTATTTTTTTCATCAAATAGCATGCGATCGGTTTGAGACTATTTTAGGAGTACATTTTTGATTGATTTATCGAATATTGTTTTCATTAGAATTCTCACGAAATTTCGTTGCGACTTATAATCATGCTTAGACCCTTCCGTTGAGCAGACGTTACCATCATGCAAACCCGTAGACCCTTCCATTATATAAATCCTTTCACCGAATAGACCCGGTAATTACATAGACCTCTCCATTACATAGACCCTTCCATTGCATAGACCCTTCCATTACATAGACCCCTCCATTATATAGACCCTTCCATTACATAGACCCTTCCATTACATAGACCCTTCCATTACATAGACCCCTCCATTACATAGACCCCTCCATTACATAGACC
>NW_025947701.1:0-9754 GCF_000764305.2 Hyalella azteca
AATGACATTCTTCATGTGCACACAGTTGCTGGGACTGCTGCAGTCTCTGAATTGTGGAGCAGTTGTGTGACTGGTGGGACTGCTGTAACAACTGAATCCCCCTGCAGACGTGGAGCTACATGGACGGGTCTCCAAAGCTCCAGTAATCATCAAACAAGAAGAAGAAGACATTATCGGGTCGCCTGCCGAAGACCACCACTGCCCTGGATGTAATGGACCATCATGAATTTATTTCCTGCCTTCCGGAACGTAGCTATTAACACTTCAAGCCGTCCGTATCTAGGCCGTGGGTCGAACCAGCCCTCGGTCGAACGGCCACTTGTCGAAGGACGATAAATGTTGGAACAGAACTATGCTATCTGAAACCTAACCTCAGATGCGGTGAACGTAAAATTACGTAATTTAACGATGACCGGAAGTCAGATTCGATCCGTGGCCTGGTGGTGCACGGCAGGTTCTATGCGAGGCCGGAGGAAGACAAAGCCGAGTGGTTCACGGCTGATTGGTGGATGTCCGGAGAGATCCAAGGCGTTCGACTCAGGGCTTGTTGGTGCACAAAATTTGTGGTGCACGGCTGCGCTCCCAACATTATCATGTACAATCTTGTGTCTGGATCTGCTCTGTCGTGTGTCATGGCTGCACCAGTTCAGTGTGCAGAATCGGCCGACCTCATTGATCCTGGCGCCATTCCTGAAAACACTACTCAAAGTCATGCATGAGTTAACCAACTCCCAACTTGAGGAATTCTGTGGAAGTGATTTCACTAATCCTCCTGAGAAAAATGATGTCTGTAGATCGTCCTCCATCAACAGATTCAACACCGCCTGGAAGGGAAAAGGATCTACTGATGAGAGCTCCTCAATGACTTCAAAGAAAGCTGATGTGAGAAAACGCCCAAATGCTGAGTCTACTGTCTACACTAGTGAATCAGAGGCAAAACCAGCTCCCTGACTCTGAGTCTTCATTGACTGGGGAATGTGGTGAGTCTGGTGTGACGGTGTGACCCAACATTTCTCTCCTATTGACGTGCAAGCCAGTGGCGGCAAAGCAGAGAGTTTTTTAGACTCTGTCTCGAGTTCATTTTTGAGTCCTATAAGTAGACCAGAAAAGTATCATGGATACCTCATACCAGCATTATCATACTTAAGAAATTGGTTAAAATCTTGAGTAAATGAGGAAATTAAAAATGAACTGATTCTAAAAAATCTCTGGTTTGTCACTATGAGTGGCAATGCACATGTAATACTTATCCGCCCTGCTGAATGCTGATAAAGCCTCAAAGAAAATGCTAACATCACCTGAACTGCTTTGCTCAGCGCTGGAATCTCCACCTTTCTCATCCCTGCAAGTAGATGATGTCAGCATGATGTCCGTGTGAATCGGCGGAAAGGCTTGGTAGCTATTCAACTAGCCCAATGTAATGGAGAGACCATAGATAGGCCTAGCCTGCTTCAGCAGTTCAGCTGACAGTGACTGACACAACTAGGTCCTTGGAAAGTTTCCTGCGCAGAACCCAACCCATGGTCAGGAAGATGTGCCAGGTGCGCGGGAATTTATTTTGTCATTTTAACAACCTGCGCGGTGCACTGTACTATGCTGGTAAAAAAATGTGCCTTGCGCCGTACTTTAGAAAGCTAAAATAGTTCTACTATTTTAGTCGACAATATACGCGAGTATATTGACTACGCGAGTTGAACTGACAATAATTAAATGTAAGACATGTCCGGGTTACTTCTGACTCTTCCGCTTGTCGGATGCGGAACGTACGGTAATCGTAAACTGCGGCTATTATACATACGAAATGTAAACAGACGGTGTTCAGTGTTGCCATATGACTTTGGAGAAAATTTCTACTAAAAGTAAAATAAAGTTCTAGATTTCTCATTCACCAAATTTCTGTATTGAGAAAAATCATATATTATTGAAGGATAATTGAAGGCATACTGTACCGAGTAATGTGAGTATTACGTCTGTTCCTCCACAAACTGCTCGTGTGCGGCAGCGCGACGTAGAATTGATGGCCGGGATTGCGCGAAAACGTGCGCAACGAGAATCAATTTTCATTACATTGTGCCAACTATGCACAGCAATAGCTTAAAAAAAGTGAAAATGCGTGGGAAAATTCACCGAAAACATACATCATCCTGAGTGTGGAACCCAACCAGGCAAGATTTTCCTATGGGGTGATATCGCCTGTAGATGTTGAAGCAGACATCAGGGCAATGGAGAAGTGCAAGTCTCTGGTTTGAGTAGGTTTGTATGAATGGAAAGACTGACCAGAAGTGTTGATGACAAACGTGTTCCTTCTACTTCAATTAGAGATTTAGAGTCACTTTTGAAGGCAGGGAGCTTCCTTCAAAGATGAAAATTGGTTACATCTCCTACTCTATACGAGCTTACTCTTTTCCACCGCTGCAGTGCTACAATTGCCAACGCTATGGACACTCTGCTGATGGCTGCAGTTGCACTAGTCAAAGAAGATGCCTGGTTTGCTCAGAAAATCACCATTACAAGGACTGTAGCAACAAGAATCCAAAATGTGCAAATTGTGGTGGTCCACATAAGGCCAATTGGGCAGATTGTGTGAGGGCCCCAGGGCATGCAGATAGAGCCAGACCAAGAATTTGTGTGGAATTCTAGAGGGTTATTAAATTAACCAGTACACATAGCATATTGGAAAGCAGGACCTGAAAGCTTGGAAAGGCCAGGAACTTTGCACTTTAGTCCGTTATTTACATATAGTACTATCCCTTTCCAGAATTCCAGCTGTGATTGGTTGATGGGATTGTGATTTTAGCCCCTTTCAGCTTTCCAGCTGTGATTGGTTAATGGAATTTTAATTTATCTGCTTTCTAGCTGTGATTGGTTGATGGGGATGCTTTCAAGCTGCTATTGGTTGTTGGGGATGCTTTCAAGCTGTGATTGGTTGTGCCATAAGCCCCGCCCCCAAATATGGTATATGTACTACAGTACTGGTTAACTAAATACTCAACTTAAACTTGATCATTGCAAGCAAAAGACTTTTCAAAAATTTTCAAAAAATCAATTGAATAAAATAAAAATAAAAAATATCTATCCAACAAGAGACATCCAAATAATTTTATAATAAATCTGATGTACTATACAATTGAAACAGTTTGAACACTTTTGATCCTTTTCATTAACAGTCAGTCACCTGGCAGAGCACTATATCAAAGGAAAGCTTTTCACCTTGGGTGGAAAGATTTTTTATAAGTGAACTTCTATTCTTAGAATTCCAGCCTGCCAAGAAATTATGGGGTGAGTGCTCTGAGTAGCACTACTGTGAATAGGAGTGGAAATCTGATGGCTAAAAATAATTTGCTGATGTTTAATGAAAGGGGCCATGATTCAGGAGTGCATAGCATGAGAGTGTCAGCTGATGTCCATCATTGTTTGAATAGCCCAGTCCAGGCCCCAGAAATAGCCCCAGTTTTCTCATGCTCCTCCATTGTTTAGTGATGTGGTCTCAGGTGGACTTCCTGTTGATGATCGTAATGTTAGCTCTAATCATGCTTCCATTCCCTGTGTAACGGCAAATCAAGGGTTTCTTGCTGCTCCGGTTGAGTTTTTCTCTGGTCTAGTTGATTGTCTGACAGATCTATTTGCTCTTCCCTTGCATAAGGAATCTCCTGCCAAATCTCGTTCACTGATAAGCTCTGCAGTCCAAAAGCACTTTTGGGTTGACCTTACCAGCCTCTTCTTTGAATTGTATAGTTCCTGGTAAATCATCTGTAGTTGTTGTGGATAATGTAGAATCAGCACTAGGTGTGACGGTGACATCACCTAATCCTGATGCAGGTGTTTGTTCTGGCAATGAGGATCTCGGTTCATGTCTAGGTGTTGACAACTTTGAGGGGAGCGTCTATCCTAAAATTGAAAATTTTCATTTTTTCGGTTTTTATACTCATTTTAAAGCTGACATTCTGCCCTATCCAGCGGTACCACTGCCATATCTGTACGTTGATTTATGATTTCACGACATTTCATGAAAGGGGGGCGGGTGGGGGAGTTCTTTAAGTAATTGGATAGGAACTAATTAGCTGCTGAGCTCTTTAAATATAGTGTCTACTTGAGTTGTGCTGCAGTTACGTGTTTAGTCTCATCTTAAAGCTGACATTCTGGCCTATCCAACGGTACCATTACCATCTCTATACGTTGATTTGTATGTTCACGACACTTCATGAAAGGGGGGTGGGGGGAGAGTTCTTTCAGTAATTACATAGGAGCTGATTCGCTGCCCAGCGCTACAAATACAGTGTTTCTATGAGGTGTAGCTCAGTGTGCCTCCAGGCTTTGTAGGGAGAGGTGCGCATGTAGTCGCTCCCATCTTCCTTGAGTGGAATCAAGCTCCAGAAACGTTTAGTTTGGTATCTATGCTACATTGAGCGCCTATTGCAGTGCGCTCGGGACTTTGTCGCGCGCTCCTCAACATTCACACTTATTGTCACGGAAAACCTATCTCCTCCTAGAGTTTTGAAGCTACAACAATGAGACATATATCATTCAATTTGCAAATAAACTATCTATAAAATGTTCATCCCGGTTTTTCTAGTTTCATTATAGTTTGAATTTTATTCTGTAAAAAGAGGGGGTTGGCGGGGGGGAAATCGAAAAATTTCCGAGTATTTTGGAAAAATGCCCCCCACTTCCACAAAAATTGGAATTTCGAAAAAAGGGGATGAACATTTTGTAGATGAAGACCTCGCGCACCGAATGATATGTGTCTCGATGTTGTAGCTTGGAAATCCTAGGACTAGATCCATTTCTACTGTACCCCTTTTATAGCCATTTTCTAAGAACTTCACGTTTTCTTTCATTTTTTTTTTAAATTCACACGAACAAAATGAGAGTTTTTTTCCATTTTACATATGTATACCAAGTTTCAGAGTGATCCAACTGTAAATAGCCGAGATAATTTTTAGAGTAGATGCTCCCCTTAAGTTGGTTTCTGATTCGGATATGTCTGGTGAGGATGGAGCGGGTAGCAAGGACTGGGTGTCAGTCTCTCCTGGTAGCGCCGTGGCAGCAGGAGTAAAATCAATCTGTTGTCTGTAGTATCACCTCCTACTCCTAGCCCTGTTTTGGGTCCTATAAGGAAAGGCTATGAGGAGAAGGCAACATTGGCCTCTGTAGCTGATACTGCTAAGAAACCTGGACGTCCAAATACCCGCCAGAGAAATCAGAAATAGCTAACATAAATATGGATTTGATGTCTTTGTCTGTGGTGTCACTGAACTGTAACAGTCTTAATGCACGTCTTGTAGAAGTTAAATTATTATTGTACAGCTTGAAGCCAAGCATTATGTGTCTCACAGAGACCTGGGTGAAAGATGCTTATCTTCCCACCTTTTGTGGCTATCATTGTCTGTGGGCCAATAGGACTGCACAGGGAGGGGGTGGTTTATGTATTTTAGTCCGTCAGTCAGTATGTTTTCAGGAAATGCAGCTGAATCACTTTGCTGGTGGAGTATTGGAGCTGCAGGCTGTGAAGTTGCGGTTGGCTTCAGGCACCTACTTCTCAATACTCAATCTTTATAACCCAAATGCTGCAGTAACTCTTCAAGAATTCACCCATTATACAAATCAGCTTACTCCCCCATTTATTCTAACAGGTGATTTCAATGCTCATTCTCCATTACTTTCCTCTACNATTGCTGTTTAAATCACGAATTAAAAGTGAAAAAAACTCGCAAACGAAGGCAAAATCTAAAAAATTTTTCGAGCTTGACATCTCCGTTAGGATGTTAGGTTTCTATATTCAAAGTTTCGTTCAGGTGATATTAAAAAAAAAACAATTCCCGAAAACTAACTTGAAATGCTTGATGACGTCCTGAAATAAGGTAATTTGAAAATGTGCTGTGGCTGTAGTAATATCAGGACTGTGGATTTAATCTCTTCTAAACAGTATAATTAAAGAATAAATACTACCGCAAACAAACTTGGATTGTTGGATAAAACCTAAATAAAAAATGAGCTAATTTTCATGCGATTTTTCTTATTGTAAAACAACTATAAAGACGATGAAATGAGTTTCAACATAAACTCTTTCTTATACATAAATAAATTAACAACAATGTATATCATCCGGGAATCAAGCAAGCGCAAATTTGACTTCAAACTGCAAAAAAAAACCAATGGTGCAATAAAACGCATGTGCCGCGGCCCGCGGAACATGCAAAACGTTTTGCCGCTATGTGTATGGGCACGGCCTAATCAAGTTGTGTAAAAAAATCCATTTCCTCGTGTAGATTTCATTCAGTAAGACGATGAGTTCAACTGCAATAAAAAGCTGATGGTGCATGTGCCGCGGCCCGCGGAACATGCATAACGTTGCCGCTATGTATGGGCACGGCCGCCCCACGGCGTGATCAAGTTGTGTGAAAAAAACCATTGCCTCTTGTAGATTTCATTCACTAAGACAGTATGATTGATGGTCCGTCTGTTGCTTGTGGTCTTTATGTTCCATCTGTGAGGCAAGCAGTTGCATGGCGGTTGAATCCACATCACATTGTCTTCACTCCGCCCTGTCTTGTCCGCTGAACTAATTGCAATTTTGCAGGCCTTGCGACTGATTGAAGCGGACTCCTTCGAGTCCTTCCTTCAATGGGTAATATATTCTGACTCTCTTGCAGCTTTGCAACTTTTGCTATATCCCACCAATACTTGCTCTGATCTGGTCTATGGCATACGTGAGCTACTCATACGGCTAAATGACTCAAAGATTGTGCATCTACAGTGGGTCAAGGCTCACATTGGCATTATTGGTAATGAGCGTGCTGATGCAGTTGCCAAACTGGGACATTGCCTTGACCACTCTGCCATGTTTCCTTTACCTTGCTCAGATGCTCTTGCTGGTCTTCGGTCACAATTTCTTCGTTATCGGGAACTGAATTGGGTTACTAGAGTGGCTACTGCCTACTGATGGAAAGGGCCACCATCTAGCTTCCATTTGGTCTGGGATGTCTCCTGTCCCATCACTCCCATGGGTACGGGTGTTGGGTTGCTTGCCGTTCTCATCGTGCAGCAGTGGTTTTAACCTGCCTTCGTCTTGGCCACGTTGGGGTTTGTTCTTATCTTCATCGATTTGGCATGGCTGACACTCCCATCACCCATGTGCCTGCACTGTGGGGTTGAAGAGTCAATTGAACACTTCCTTCTTTCATGTACACTATACAATCATGAGAGACAGTTGATGATATCAAGTGTGCATGCCCTGCAGCCCTGAGCCCTGGGAGTCCCTCTCACCCACTATGCAGAGGGTGGATGCAGCGTCACCAATATATGGATTTTCAAGCCCAAAGCGTCGCCGGCCATTTTAAAGATGCGTCGCCGGGTAATTTTTAATGAAAAGCCATTTATGCTGAGTAATGAAAAACTATTCACAAGCCACGAACTTATTTAAAAGGATGCATACATGTGTTACCCCAAATAACTAGTTTTACCATAAAAACAGTCCAATTGTTAATTGTACAGCAAGTGTCAACTGAACATGTAATAATGCTGTCTGACCGCTCTAATGTGACCGCAACTACGTAATCGTAAACTTGATGTTTACATTTTTTTAAAATGAAGATGCAAAAAAGATGTTGACTTCTCCTGAACAGCTATGCCTAGCTTTCGAAGCACCACCATTCAAAGCCCTGAATATTGCAGATATTAGAGTGAACCGGCGTAAAGGAGTCGTTGCTGTTGAACTAGAAGAATTTGATGAAGCAACTATCAATTCATCGCTGCAGTTGACTCAACTAGGTAATTGGCCAGTGACATGTACCCAGCCTAATACCGTCAACTGGGGCTACTCGGACAGATTTTATCGTTTTTTTGTTAATAACTGTTAATAACTTCTTATGATGAAACATTTCATAAACAAATTTAAGCTCATTTTATAGCTCTTTGCGAGGGCTATCGAATGGCATTGTCCAAAAATTTCCATATGCTATTCATAAGGTGCCAGACGCAAAATAAAGATTGTCCAGAGTAGCCCTGTCGGTCAGGGCTACTCCGGACAATGGGAATATAACTTCATTTCAAAACATTTGAAGCATGCAGAGCGTACTCATCCATTACTAACAGTACTCTGAAGTCCTCCTCTTTCATTGTAGAGGATGACAGGATGTAGAGGTAGAATAAATGACATTTTCTGTGATTTTTACTGGTTTTTCCATTATTGATATGATATTACCATAAACATTAATTACTGTCAACTGGGGTGACTTCTGCCTTGTTTTTGATTCATGCTGGGGACATAAAGGCGGCGTCGTAAATGCCGGGGTCATAAACGCCAGGGTTGTAAGCCAGGTCATAAATGCCAGAGTGACTTTGGCCATTGTTTATGACCGTTTATGACCCCGCTTTGGCCATCATTATGAAAGCAGCCAAATCCCCCAGTTGATGGTACCCTATTATTGATGGGATATTACTGTATTATTGATGTCATATTACCCTATCCATGAACATGCCATTGAGCATTTACAACAACCTTGTTCACTGCAAGCTTCATATCAGCAGCCTTATAGCATTTTTTCTGTATCTAAGCTTACAGGATGGCTTGTAATTTGTGTGATGATAAGTGAACTTTTTTTCGCTCAGCCAGGTAAATGTAATCAATATTCTTTGTTTTTAACCAATTTTTTTCTTAACTGGAGCCTTTGCTAACTGAGGTTCTACCGTAAATGCATTTTTGGGGGTGTCCCGAATAGCCCCGCCATGCGGAAATGGCTGCCATTTCTTTTTGGAATGAGATAGGCAAATTCTGTCAATTACGTTTTCAAGCCGACACTTGGGTGCAACTTTTACGTAAGTAAAATTTTTTAATACAGCGAATATTTTTTTTGCTACATGCCTACCTTAGGCTTAGCAGTTGTAACTTTACAAAATAGCGTTTTTCACCATTTTTTTCAGGAATTTTTCAAGCAAGTAAATGTAGTATTTTTCAACTTCCTTTATACTACATAGATAGGAAAAATGTTGACGTTTACACCACTATTTTTAGTTTTGCAATATTCCAATTAGTTTTGCTACTACAACAGTTTTACGCCGTGTCGGAGGCCTGTCCCAAGTAGCCCCGGTTGACGGTAGGGGTAAATTTACATATGGAGTTATTGGTCCTATCAACATTCAATCAGATGCTAGCACTCTTGAAAGGAGAGTGGATACTTGTGGTACAAGTAAACTTGTGAAGTTAGAGATTCTAAGCAGAATAGTGGAAGAGGAAAGAGTACCATCTACCTCATTTTGAGTTGTATTTGAGGTACATAATCTGCCAAAAAGAATCAAGATTGGCTACCTATCCTATTCAGTTTGTGCCTATGAATTCTCCCCACTGCAGTGCTATAACTGCCAAAGATTTGGGCATTCTACAGACTGCAAGTGGATGCACGTCCAAGATGAGATGCCTCATCTGCTCTGGAGAACATCACTACAGCACATGCACAAGTAGAGCCCGCAAGTGTGCTAACTGCAATGGGCCTCGCAAAGCTAACTTTCCGGATTGTCTGCGGGCTCCAAGGCGTACGGAACGGGACAGAAATGACTCCTCCAAGGTAAGAGCTGTGGGCATGCATGGGAGAGGTTCTCTGGGGTGTCAGCCACCCCAGGCCAATCGAGAGATGAGGGTGGCAGCTGATGTGCATCACAGGTTGAACAGTCTGGTTGGCAGATCTGGTTCCTTGTTGTATAGTCAGGTAGTCTGTGACAGACCTGGTCTGAATTGTCCTTCCTCATCTTTGAGCAC
>NW_025947702.1:0-783 GCF_000764305.2 Hyalella azteca
ATTTCTGCTCTATCGCTGCTCTGTCGCGTCTCTACGTCGGCTCTGCAGCCGGCGACGGCCTGCTCTATTCCCTGCCCTAAATTTTAACTGGGATGCCAACGTTTTATTTGAACTAGATTCTCAGGTCTCAGTTCGACCCCGACGTGAGGGATGGGGTTGGGGGGAGGGGTGGGGAGGGAGAGGGTCCTGGGAGGGGTGCTGGGGAAGGAGAGGGTTTAACGAGAGACTGATCAACACTTGGCGAGAATTTACCATCGAATATCAAGTTGTTGCGTGTGTGAACATTCAGACATGAGTGGTAGCGTGCCGACATGAGTGGTGGCGTACCGACAAGAGTGGTAGCGTGCCGACATGAGTGGTGGCGTTCCGACATGAGTGGTAGCGTTCCAACATGAGTGGTGGCGTACCGACATGAGTGGTGGCGTACCGACATGAGTGGTAGCTTTCCGACATGAGTGGTGGCGTACCGACATGAGTGGTGGCGTACCGACAAGAGTGGTAGCGTGCCGACATGAGTGTTGGCGTTCCGACAAGAGTGGTGGCGTACCGACATGAGTGGTGGCGTACCGACATGAGTGGTAGCGTGCCGAAATGAGTGGTGGCGTTCCCACATGAGTGGTGGCGTACCGGCATAAGTGGTGGCGTACCGACAAAAATAGTAGCGTGCAGACAAGAGTTGTTATGTGCAGACAGGAGTTGTAGCGTGCAGACAGGAGTTGTAGCGTGCAGACAAGAGTTGTAGCGTGCAGACAGGAGTTGTAGCGTGCAGACAGGAGTTGTAGC
>NW_025947702.1:2060-37310 GCF_000764305.2 Hyalella azteca
AAAAAATATATGTTCAGATTTGAAATGCCTAGCTCCTTATCGAACCCGGTGGAAGTCTAGTAGCTACTTCAAACTATCGTCAGTCATGAAAAGATCCGGTCAAATGACAGGATTTTAGATCTTCTACGAACAAGGCACGAAAAGGAAAAGAATCGGCGACAGGCCACATCAGGCCTACACTGCAGCGCCGAGATCACTATGTTATGTTATGTTAAAGCAGCAGCTGCAGGAGCTACAGGTTACATTAAGGCTTCATGACGACAGCGCTTCTACTGTCACGATATGGCTTCCTGCTATTATCTGTCATTGAGAAGCAGTCTGGAATAGAAATAAATGAGAAAACTGGTGCATATTCTAGCAAATTATGAATGAATCAATAATCAAGTATGGGCAGGAAAGTAATTTCAAATCACAATTCAATTATATGAACTTTAAATATTATGGACCTGTCATTATTATTGGTTTTATCATGAAAGTTGACCTACATATTTTGAATGATTCACCAATGAGTAGCAACCTTCAAAATTTATATATGTGAGCAGATATTCTTAATTGTAAATAAAGCCAGTTTATTGTTTATCCAGTTTCAGCTAGATTACTTTCTTCATTGGCAATTCGCTAGAAATAAGAGAAATAAATGGGTATCATTTTAGACAATTCAAATATGAACAAACTCAGATTTCGTTACTGCAACACAATTTGCTCAATGCTCTCTCAAATTTCCGTATTCACAAAGAAACTATGAATCATCTTAAAGTTAAATATAATATAACAAATAATTAGAAAACTCATTTCTTGTGTTTCAGGCATGCAGCTTCATTTAATAGTTAAACAGCATGCCATATCATTCATTGGCTACTTAGTCTAACTACTTTGGACCACATGGCATTTTTATCTGAAGATAGACTAGGTATTAAATAAACAAGCCAGGTTTACATTTCAAATCAAAAACAATCAAATGTTGGTCGGGTAATGATCGAGTGAGCGGGCAGTGGCAGCAAGCTTTTTGCATAGAATGCCTACACACAGCTCATACACATCTAGCATGTGACTGTGCATCCAAACTCCACATTCTCATTATTTCCTAAATTGCAAGGTGTCGTTATAAGTTGTTTGTGTGATTTGTTACAGATCATCTATTAAACATTTGAAGCACAACTATTTCTTATTGTGAATTTAATATTGTAAATTCATTGCCATACCTGTCAAAATCACATTACTCTATACCACTGAATAAATTCATTAGTTTAACTGCTCATCCAAGATATTGTCAAAGAACTGAGGCATTTCAAAGCAATGCCAGGTATGTCCTTTTCTAAGCAGCACATATTTATATCTACTTACTCACTTACTGAGAAATTGTGACCAGGAGGTAACTTTTCATATATAATTTAAACTATTCATCAATAACTAAAAGATATATGCATCAAACTGGTTAGATAATATTTTATTATAACTGTGACTATATTTTATTTGAGAGATAAGAGAAATATAAGAGATAAGGTGAATTATTATATTATTTAAATGGATGAGAAAAATCCAATGAAGTTCATTAAAAATGCCAATAAAAGAACAATTTGTTGGTGTCTAATGGAAAACAACAGCTTTTCATATCTATACTGTAATTGCTACTAATTAAAATCAAACTTTTAGAAAAATTGCACGAATAGACAACATTCTGTATCATATTGGAGAATTTGCTTGATCTCTGATTTAATTGGAAAGTTTTTAGAAAAGTGACTAGTGAAAAATCACCATTAATGAGATTTCATACTAGGATATCAAAAATTTTAAGACGGCCTGTAGCTAACAGCTTGATAGGCAATTTTCTGACAAATCCTTGGACATAGACATTGCTTGTATTTATTACCATGTATAACCAATAATGATTGAATTATTAAACCACGCATGGGTCAGGGTGCTCTAAACAAGAACTTCAGTTTTATTACTCTTTAGCCCAATTTTCCAGTTTGGAGATGGAGTTAAAATTTTCAAAATCACTTCCTTTTAGTTTTACATTTTAATTCATCTCCAATGATATACTAGACAACCAGTTGATGAATGCTTTTTCCAGTATTATTGCAGCCATGTATATAAAGGTCAAAATTTTGTGTTTTGGCATCATCACATCAAATTTTGATGGGATATCTGAATGATCTGACGGTCTGACATGCTGAAGATGAATGAATTTAATTGGTACCTACTTCATAGAAGTTGATAGAACAAAGTTCCTAGTTATTATTTCTAATGAAAATCTAATGAATATTGAATAAGTAAAATCCTGTCTTGCTTACAAGTTAAAACTCAATCATATCAATAATCAAATCATCAATTATTATATTAAAATTATTATTAATCTATTCAACAAGGTGGATTCAGGAATCAGGAGGCATAACATATAACTTGTATTTATTAAGTAATGAACAGGCGCACGTATGACATTGGATCCAAAAAATAATAAACCTAATTTTTTTCATTTCATACTTATGCTCTCAGCAGATATTTTGGAAAAATGGTACTGATCAATAAATTAGGCTGAATCAATCTTAAATACACGAGCAAAATTCACTATTACTACAATATTATTCTACCTTGGCCCGCCACCAAGGTACTCAAGGCAATCCTAAATCCTAAGTTCACTATTAGAATCTAAAAAGTCAGGTTTATTAAACCAGATTTTCCAGAATCAGTAATTTTTAATTTCCTCATCTACTCAAGATGTAAGCAACTTTTTTATGTATGATAATGCTGGTACCATGATACTTTACAGGTCTACTTATAGGATCCAAAAATGAACTCGAGGATGAGCCTAACTAACTCTGTATTGCCACTATGCACACTAGCACTGTCCACGGACTATAGGCCACTGGTGTTGCAGTTCTGCGACACAAGGACTAAGGAGTAATGGCAATGGCGAGACTACGGCTCATGCTCTCAAGTAGTGAAGTTGCAAAGGTAACTTGAACGTCGGTACAAAGATGCTGAATTTCTTTCATAATGAAGGAAATACTAGGATCTAATTCTAATAGATGAAGATAATAATAGTTCAGCAATCACTCATGTCCACTGTGACGTCTAAAAAACTCTGAACAGCCAAGATTGTCCGATTCACATGGCAAGAACAAGAAACGTTATCCTTAACGTTCGCAATTAAACCAACAGTGCAAGGAATGTTGCCATAATAAACTGATAATGTTTCTATTCTTGTAATTGGTTCAAAGATTTGTTGTGTAAAAGCACATCCCAGCCAGATACTGAATATGAACATAAAGTTTGATATTAAGCACGCTCGTGCTCAAAATGTGTAAACATCATTCGTTTATAATGCAATTTAATATAAGGAAGAGGTGAATATAATGAAAAATTTCAGAATATTTGAGCATTTAGCTATTCAACGTGCATCCCGGCAGAATAGTTTGAGCAATGAATGTATCGAAGAAAGCGCCTAACCCATGAACATACTCGCGAAAATTAAATGTCAAACTTTTATAAAAATCGAAATGGGGATTTTCTCGGTGAAGACATGTTTCCTTTCCAATAAATTAAATCAGCAAAAGTGCGCCGAGCGCAATATCGCCGAGATTTGGAAGAAGATGCCAATCTGCCGTTCCGCGCTCATAATCGCCCTCCACGCCGATAAACAACCGCGCCACGGCCTTAAATTTTAACTGGGTTGTTCTAATGAATTTGCATTGTACCATGACTCTAATCCATTTTCCACATATTTCAGTGCATCTCCTTTTATAAAAACCTTTCAAACAGAAGCTAGGGTGGCCGCTAGAGGCGTTTATATACTGAAATGTTTCAGTCTGTTTAAGATAGTTTTTATATCAAGAGGGCCATTGTACTTGAATTCAGCTAATGGCTGCTCATCTCTATGGTGTAATTGCTTGACTCATGAAATGAATTCATGTACTTGAGGAATGAGCGAAATTCAAGTTTACTTGTTTCATTTAAGATCAGGATATCATATATGTATCTCTAGTATGGAATAAGTCCTGATATCTTTTCGTGAAAATTAATGTCCGATGTCTGCACAAGCACATCGGAAACTTCCTGCGAGCTTTGGATCCCAAAGTTGTATCCCTTTAGAATGCGGCATGTTTTCCGTAAGGATACTCATACAAAAAACTAAGGCACATCGGCAACTCCGAAGTCCTCAATAGTTGAGCACAATAGATAAAAAGTGTTTGGAGGTATCAACAACCCAATATTTTGTATCTTCAACAAAAACATAAAAATATAAAACCAAAAAAATATATTTTTTCTTTTTGGGTTATAATTTTCAAAACTAAGAAGAGTGGTTCGGATGAACCACCTGGTTTTTTGCGTGCACCCTCTTTTGAATGCAATTTCCTCGAAATAGCTTTCAAAAGATTTCAAAACAGAGCAAGCTTGCGGCTAGAAGAGTTTGCCACGATCGACGCAATCATCAACAAACGCCACAGCGCATTCAACCTCAAAATGATCAATATTGTTGCAGAGCAACAAAGTTTTACCAATCAAATTTCAGTGGCATCGAACATCACTATCGAATATGGCATCGAACATCACTATCCACGTTGACAATATTTTGTATTTTTGAAGCGCATAAACCTAATACGTGAAAGCATCAGAAATGACGAGAAAATAAAATGCGCTGCATACAAAACGTTCTGGTTTTCAGCTCCAGCATAGGTTTATCAACACCTAAATATAAAATTTATCAATAAAAATTTAAAATAGGGAGAGAAAAATTGTTCGCCAAAAAAATGCAAATGAAGTTTGACTAAAGGGCTGTTGGAAGTTTTTGGAGGATATAAGATTAAGGTATTTTATTTCTTGTATTAAGTTCGCAAATTGATTAATCGGTTCAACATTTCTGTGAATACGATTAGAAGAAACGATACTATTATTGAATTTTGGTACAAATGGAAAGTAAAGAACACTGAAGCCGTTGAAACTTTTATTGTAGTGGTTCCAGAAAATGAAATGGTTCGCAGATATTAGTTTTGGTTCGAACATTGAAAGTAATGAACACAAGATTTAAATTCAAATGAATGAGTCACTATTTCAGGTCTGATAGTCTCTCTCTCTTTCTCCAATTCTCACCAAATTGCCGGGGGCAACAGAACGTGATTAAGGATGAGAGGCAGCTCAAATAAACAGAAGCGGCAAGGCTGATGACCAATTTGAAAGTAGAGGTGCTTGGATGGATTCTCATCTGAACGTTACGGATAAACAGTTCAAGCCTAAAAATAACGAATTAAGGTTATATTGCAATGAATTTCAGTATGATGCTCAAATAAAATCAGAACAATAATAACAATTTCAATATAAGCAATATAACTAACCTATTTGTTTCCGTTGGGGAATCCTAGACAAGAGTTCTTATGTAGAGAACTATATGAAAGAAATTAGTGAAAACAGTATAAGGAGTCTTCTCTCGTGAGAAAGTTAAGCGCATGCTTAAGTTAATTTACAGCCCTAAGGCAAGTGGCAAAAATCGGTTAAAAGTCCGTAGCTCAAAGGAACCAATAACCCCACGTGCTTCAACCACTGGTGTGAAGCCAGTACAATAGGATCTTAAAGAGCGAACACCTAAATGCTAACATGTATATAAATGGAACAAAGTAAAATGAAAACACACGCGCACAAACTCAAATTAAGGTATAGAAAAGCAAGATTGAACACGAGTAGTAACCCAGTCAGAAATCGACGCAGTCTGGAAGCCAGCCGCGGGTGAACTTGCCTGCGCCAACGCTCGCCCCAGCGCAACGCCTGGGTGGTCAACAGCGCAGGAATGTCCACAGCAGCGCAATATTGTGGCAGCGCTTCTCGGCCTGGAGAGGGCCTGCTGCCCCAGTCAGTCTGTCCTACCGCGAGCGACCAGGCCGGCAGGCGCTGCCAGCTTCCGCGCTATCGCGAAGGTGGTTGCCGCGATTGGCGGGACCGTTGCGCAAAATTCCCGCAGGCCAGAGGTGGCTGAACGTGAATTTCGAGCCAAAAAAAAAAATCCCTACGCCCTCCACTATATGTATAGCTCCCCTACTTTGTGGAGCTATATATAAGAATTGTGGAGGGCATGGGGGATTATGTAACAACGAACACATACAAAATTATAAAGCGAATTTTAATGCAGTCATTCTGAGATATGAAGTAGGAACAATTATAACAAATTATGACAGAAATAAAAAAGATTTACATTTTCGGGCCGTTTATTAGAACCTCAAGTGCATATAAACATTCAAACTACAAAACATTTTTGGAGTAAAACGTAAAGCCTCACACATGGAGTTTAAGCAGTCGACAAACAAATTAAGAAATCTATTCCTAAACTGGTATAACTATATTTTAGAACAATACACGATTACGTACGATAATGTAGCCCCTTCATTATTTTCAAAATATGCATACAAGTTTATTCCTGGTTTTTACAACGGCGTCAGCTATATAGAGGATAACATCATCTCGCATAAATTGTAAATGTTAAGCACCATAATACCTGAGAATCTAACTTAGTAATCAGTAGTCAAATACGTGAAGTGGAACTCTAAACTAGTTTGAAATGTCTAAAATGAGTACTTCAGTACTCAATGCATGAAACTCATTATCTCAGAACGGAAATTGATAAAAGTTGAAAAGTTAATTTCAAGGGTAAATAGTATCCATCAAATTCACCATACTAAATGAAACTGCACGCATGACGCACCATGATAACTTGGAATGTTTTCTAAGTGTGTCCGTGATGCGTTGTGGCTGTTTCCGTTAATCCAGCAAGTTTGACTGAACAAGCTCTGGTTTTAAGCGCGTAGTTTTCGCGGCGGCTTTCCACTGCTGAGGTAAACGTCGACGCAGCTGGACACGTAGACTAGGCACAGCAGTTGACTTGTGGTACAGCAGTAGACTTTTGGCACAGCTGTTGGCTAGACTCCCCTGAAGAATAAAAGTGTATCAGCTTGTTTCCTGGAGACAAGTTAAGTAAGAAAACACTTCTATGCAAATAGATGACATGAAGATATTTTCTATGAATACATTTGGTACATGAAGGAAATTCATACTTCAAATATATGTAAGAACTTCGATCAAAAAGTTCAAATAATACTAAGAAATAGAAAAAAACCTCCAGTAATGCCGGTTATAAATTGACAGAAATATCTCGGCATTTGCCCTAAAAAATATTCCTTTTGTATCTTTTGTACAACTTGTGCTTGGCAAAATGCTACCTGCGATGCATCGTTCTCTGACATCTGTATAGTTAGTGCCTTGAAGATAGCGTCGTCTTTGGACATGTACGAGCAAGCACCTTAGTTAGGTCGTGTGACAATGGGAGTATGGGACAGCATCCGCCACGCTGCACGCAGCGCAACTAGGAAAAAGTCCCTTCATCATAAAGTAGAGATGCAAACTTAGGCGTCCATTTGATTTCTCACCTTTATTAATAATCATCGTGAGGTGCAATAAGCAGAAATTCGACAGCATATCAGGTCCTTCCTGCACCCGATACCGATGCAGTCAATGCCGTGAAACTTGAGAAACTGTTCACCCGATTCCTCTCAGACCTCGACTGCTTCGCGGGCAAAGTTATAGTCGGGTTTAGCTGCATTCAACATTTGCCTGCAACAAAATGGATTCCATCAGTTTTGATCAATGAACCTGTGACCAGTAATACGAGCTTACAGACGTGCTAAGTTTAACTGACTCTGTCATCTCGAATAGTTTCAAAATATCAGCTAATTTAATATAGACAAAAGTAGGCTTCTCGAAATTTTTACGATGGCACATTTATACATAACTCCGAGACAACAAGTTCATTTCAGATCATAATCATAACGTTTAACTAGAAATGAGTGGATTGACAACGGATTCAATAGGCAAGCGTGCCTTTCGATAGCAATACAGTTAAGTTAGGCTGAAGATGAATCCTTGATCGAGAAGCAATGTTTCATGACTTGCAGTTACCAAAATTTCCCCTTGATAGTTGCGCATGAGATCTTAAACCGTATGAAAATGTAAATACATTAAATTTTGACGTTTTATCTCCTTACCTCCAATATTTATCCAAAATTAACCGAATTCGGGTCGTGTTCACTGCACCACACGTACATTCTCGGTACTTCCCGGCCACACCACTGTATAGAGCGGAGACTAGTTAGACTACTGCGCATGCGCTGCAGTGTTCGCTGTCGCGCATGCGCAGTAGCCTGGCAGTTACCGTTTGCGTTCATTTAGTATTTCTATTATTTTGTAAATTTATATTATATTTATTTTCAGATTATATACCGATTTCGCGTTTTTCATCGAATTCATGTCAATAAACTGAATACACACAATACTGGATGGAACTAGTTCCACAAATACTGGCGACATGGATTTGCTGTAGTATAGAATAGAATAGAACTGTCAAAAAAAATAAAAAATAAAAATCCTATAAACCTCATAATTTTAGAGAAATTAGATAAGTGAATAATTCAATCAGTTTCTTCCGGTAAAAGCTCCATATTGAGTTTCATGCCTAGAAGGTTCTTTCGATATTCCTCCGCCTTCCTCACCCATCACCCCCTTCCTCTCCCTGCCTCATCAACGCTTGAACCGTTACCGACGGCATATTCGACGTAGGCCGCGGCAGAGGTGCGGCCAGTTGCCTGCCGCACCTTTTGCCGACCGAGGCCTCGCGCTGTTCCTTGGCAGATGAGGCCATATCGTCGCTAGACTGCTTGGACGCGAGGTAAAGTCGGCAACAACGGCCTAAATTTGCGCGTTTGCGAACGTCGCTGCGGCGAACGGCCGCAATGACTGTGAGAATTTCGAACTAGGAATACGGTTTGAGCAAGAAGTCTTCACAATGGTAAGGTTCAGGTAATAATAAACACCATTTAGCTAATGAGCGTTGACTATGTCTCCTAACACGAGTCAAACGATAAGCATATAAACAATACTGGCGTAATTAGATAATAAATTTTAAAAAAGATATCTATAGACTTTATTCAACACGAACACGAATGAAGTTACGATATCATGATGTTCTCATTGTAATAAAATGTACAGTGATCGAGCTTCACTGCATCATCAGGTTTTCCATCGTGGTTCATATGCGAGTCCAAGTTTCTTATTTACCAGACTGGAAAATATATTCAAAGTTCTGTGAGTTTGATCATGTGCGTCAATCAGAGCGTTGATAATTGCTAGTTATTATCAGCAGAGCAGCGCGTGCAGCATGAAGTCCAGCTTTTCATGCTGCGCGTGCAGCATGAAGTCAGTTCTTCATGCTGCGAGTGCAGCATGAAGTCTAATTTTATATGCTGCGCGTGCAGCATGAAGTCTAGCTTTGATTTTACTCATCGAAGCCAGAAATTTTAGTTCACTAGATCGAAATATTTTTTAGAAGTGTTGTGGGTTTGAACATTAGACTCCATCAATCAAAGTGTGAATACTTGTATATCATTAGCTGTACCAAGGCATCGATTTACTCAAATTCAAACGTCAGTCGGAGCGATGGAGTCATAATTACCTGCCGAGATAATGATCACAGCCAACTAATGTAGCCCGCCGAGCACATAAAAATTATTCCACCAATTCTTAAAACATCAAATGCGCAGCTTCATTTTTAAAACTCATTCTGACATCACGTGAGGAATATCATACTAAATATTTCACATGGAATATTTAACATGGAAGAGAAATATTGAAGATTCAACTTCTCAAGAACATCAAATGAGGCAGAAGAGAATGTGGTGATTTATCAACGTCGTTTTTTTGAAAACAAAATAAATAAACAAATAAATATTAAATAATAAAATAAATAAATATAAAATATAGAATTCGTGCATATTTATTATTCTTTAGTATGAATACATGAATAAATTAAAACGAATAACCTATGAATAAGTTTGTGATGCATAACTAAACAAACGAGGAACGACGAACGATCTCGGGCCCTATATAATTACCAGCGCAGCTGTGAATGAGACGGAACAGCTGTTTTTTGAATACACCGGAGTAAGCTTTTAGTGCTCATGTTTAGAGCAACACTTGCGTCTGCCTCATTTAGAGTGTGCGCTATGTTCAGTTTGGTTGTCTCGAGTGGTAGCTCGTAGCAGATAGTCGCGCCGCGGTGAAGAATATATTTTATTTGTGGTTAGTAGCAGCGCTCACCACCGATCTTAGGACAGTGTAATTGTGGCGAGATTTCGTTGCAGTACACCAAAGCAGATGAAGACTTCGAAGGTCTGAACACAGTTGAGATCTTTGAAGTCTGGCGATTTGCCTGATCTAATTGTTCGAGTGTTGTGATCTCCAGTTTGTCTATGGCAGCCCTTTCATAATATACAAGAAACTGTGTGGTAAAATAATGCATAGTATAAAAAACTAATATATTTATTTACAGAGATCGTTATTGTTTGAACTTTATTGCAGTGAAAAATTCTAAGATTTATAGCTATCGTCATGCAGAAGCTATGCATCAAGGCCTCTTCACTTCGGTGGGATCAAATTATGTTCGGTGTTTTTGAGGCCATCTTCCAATACTATATGGGATGGTAAATACGAAAATTTGTCAACGTTGTAATTGTATGAATTGTTAATGCTTATTGAATTCTTAAACACATTCAAATATTGAATTCTTAAGCACAGTTAAAATTCTTAAACACAGCAATTTAACACATAGGAAAACTTTAGTTCACAAAATGGGCAGTATTATTGCATTTAATATGGATAGCAAAATATTTATTTGGCTCACATCTTCATTTCCTAGAGCAAAATGTTGCTCACTGAGGAATGCAGGACAGGGCAACACGTCTCTCTACCACATCAATTAATGCGATAACTTTTGTGCTATAGCTTCCTCAAACTGTTGCGCGATATCATTTTTAGTATATAAAATAATTGACGTGTCCCACTGTGTCCCGTGTCACACCGTTCCCTATACTCTGCCCTAGTGAGTATAACATTTTGTTTGGCCGAGTTGGAATGTTCAAAGCATTAATGTGTGTTTCAAAATGACGATTAAAAATATCTCATGGGTTCTTTAATTTTTAGAATAGACGAGAAGAATATTATGGAAATTTGTTTCACACGTATGCCTTCGAATCTCAATGTGCGCTCGACTTTTCTGAGAAAAGTCTACGTTCACACACACCATCTCCGTAGACATAGCCCTTCGACGCGTACGGATGGCACGACACCGTCGGCGGGCTATAACTTGCTTAATACCTCTTGCTACAAGCTATAGCTTGCACTAGACGCCATTGCCAAGGTCACCATGACTACCTGGAAGTGAAGCAGTCAGAAGGCAAAAAAATAATATATTGCATCAGAGTGCATCCACAATACTTTTTATTTTTATATTAGTAGTTACAGAATTTTAACTGTAGCGCTTGCAAAACCTTCGTTATCTTGATGAAGAATAGTTAAAATTTGAAACAGCATAGCGTATTAAACTGTCTCTTGTGGACCTGCATTTCGATTTGCCAGCGCCAATCAAACCGAGGNCTAAAAAATAGAACAAAAAATTAATTTATAAAATAATTCTACGGTCTTTAATCAAACTTGTTTAGAGGAAACACTTTTGTCCAATTATTTCAATATTCTATGAGAGTTACGGAATGACGAACATAATTAAGAAGCCATGTTCGATGTTTTTTCATCAATATACCGATTATTTTCGTAATGCAAATGAATTGAAAAAACTTAACATATCTGGAGCCATTCATCGAGCTGCCGGCGACTTATTCGTTCATCTGCGATAGCTGATCAGTTGTTAATTTCTAGTTTACTTTCTTCGCTTACTCCTTATCTTTCATGGGAGTAAATTTCTGTGTCAAAAATTTCGAGTAGCTTCGTGCTGGCTTTGTGACTAGTACAAAATCGACGCTAGCATCCCAGCCTTGAACATACACGAAGGAAATTTTTTTCTATCAGAACAAGTTTTGGGTTGAAGGTATTGTGTATTGTATGTTATGGTAATTTACCAAAATCATTGTCACTCAATTGGTTACACCGCAAATTATCTAGAAATTTAGAAGAGAAAAGTAAGGAAATCCGCATAAATTCATATATTTAAGGAAAACGTTTCGTACAGCTATATCGTCAGATCAAAAAATCTATAATACAGATAAAATCAGCTATCAGGGCAGTCGAAATTCGCAAAAACAGAAGTTCAGCATAATTTACAAATTAAGACATGGCGGAAAAAAAGCCCGAAAAACACCTATTCACAATTTCGAGTGGATTGGGCTACTGGCTCCATTAAATTTAGGCTTCTGTTTAAAAATATCCATGAATTCTAAAATACGCGGATGGAAAACAAGAGAAAGCTGAAATCACAAAGTCGGTTTGGGTATGGGTCTTCCCCTCAGCCCGTATCCCTCAGCTTTTCGTATATTCTTATGTGTTTTCAAGAATTTTGCTTGACTAGCCAATCGTCCTCTTTATTTCAAGCCAGAATTTAACAATACAATACTGCGATGCCACCTTTTAAATCTATCAATCATCTCTCTCATACCAAAATTTATTTCGATTACCTAAATATGCAACAATAGTTCATCAAATTTACAGTGGAGCTTGAATCTAAAAATAATTTGTCCTTACTCGATTGTAATGCATGTTACCGAATTTAATGGCCGTTTTCAAACTTTTCTCTTCCGGAAATCGACTTTAACTTGCATAATTTCCAATATTTTAGCAATAGTTCATTTCGATTCAAGTTGAATAGGCTTCAAACACTGTTACCACGCGGCTTACGTATTTGCGCTACACTCCAAGCTATGCATGATGAATTCAAATTTTTGCGCAATAGTTTCGCGCTTAATTGCTTTCCGTCTAACCGTTTATTTATTCAAGGCGAAAAATTCATGTCCAAGCGATACAACTGAATTGCTCCCGCGCGCGATAATAAGAACGTTGTTTTGTGTTCTTTTTCATACATCCGCCCTGCATCCGAAACTATGACAAGAGAATTTAAAGTTTTATCCATGAACTACATTCCAAACAATAATCCCATATTTTGTTGGTGATTAATTTTAGAATATGTTCTGTCATAAGATACAGAGATGTTCTATTTTTTCATCTTCGATCGTCTAGTCTCTGGCGCTGTAACGTGCCAATATACGATAGCAACCGAAGTTATAGCTTCCACTATCGGTGCTTCCGATTTGAGTATTTACATTCCTATTATATTTTTGAAAAGAGGCCTAGTTCGAAAGAAGTATTTAGGTTTAACCTCTGCTTTTCTCTGTTGTGTCTTTTACTTTCTAACTTTAGGTTCTAAGTTCTGTTTCATTTCTATCTTTCGACTGCGATTGGAATTCAATATTCCCAACAGCAAATTTATTTTTCTTCGAGTGATGCGTACCGGGAATTATTCTGGCTGTGGAGGATTTAGACCTCCATCTTTAATCTCGCTGGTATAGGAGGTCAGTGAACGCAGCAAACGTCATCTATTGAACTTATGGTCACTCAAGTTATTGTACTTTAGTGTAATACTATTGTAATAATGTCATTATAAGAATGCATGATAATACTAATATTCACCGCACTTTTCAACAAAAGCATTTTCGTTTCTCTTTACTCGCTGCCCATCCTAAATCTTTTGCTTAATTGAACAGTAATTTTTAATACAGCTTCGTTCCATGTTACGGCCCCTGGCCTAGAGCATTGTAATTAAAAAAAAGTGTTTGTATTTTCACGCGTTAATAACTCGTACGTGACGAATTTTTCGACCAGTGAGGAAGCTGCCAATAAAAATTTGATTTTATGTGCAAAATCTGCCAATTTAAATATATAGACTAATTCTATAAAATCGCAATAACCTACATGAATATTTTTTACGGTTTCGATCCAACTTCAAGGTGAGAGTTGGGGTCAAAAATTGTAATTTTTCCTGTTTTCTGAGCCCAATTTGTATCTGTGACGAACGAGTCGGACAAATTTACGGCTGGGCTCGCGATCGGTGTTGCGGCCGGTCTCACGGCCAATTTCCAAATTCAGTGAACAAGTAATATCTGCCAAAGTAATGAACGTAGCTTGATGAAACTTGGTACACGTATTCACCAAGAATGTACAATGATGTTTGGCTCGTAAAATTATTTGATTTTGCCTTCATTCGTGAGTTATATAGCAATACGTGTCGAAATTCGCAGTGAACAACACATTTCTTCCAAAGTACTGAACAGATTTGGACGAAATCTTGAATATATATTCCTATCAATTCAACGGTGATGTTTGGCTCGTGAAAATTTTTTATAATTTTCATTCGTTCGCGAATTTTTGTTCATTTTCCCTTGTCACGATTTAAACAGCAATACGTGCTTAAATTCGCAGTGAACAAGAGATTTATTCTAAAATACTGAACAGATTTGAATGAAACTTTTTATATGAATAACTTACCTCCCAACGGTGATGTTTAGCCTGTGACAATTTTTTTGATTTGCCTTCGTTCGCGAGTTATATGGATATACGCAGAAACGACCGGTATTTCTCAGGCCGGTTTTTAAATTTGCATTGACCAGAAGCCGTATACGTAAAGCCGTATAACTGGCAAACAAAGGCAAAATTGGAAAAATTGTCACGAGCTAAACATCACCGTTGGTATGTTAGGTATTCATATACAAAGGTTTCGTTCAAATCTGTTCAGTATTTTAGCAGAAATTTCTTGTTCCCTATTAATAGAGGCAGGGTGGCCCAGTGGTTACAGATTACCAAAATTGGCGCAGAAAGGCGCGGGTTTGATCCCAGCTCTGTGCGCCAGTTTCTGGTCAGAATCGGCAAGGAGGCCGGGCGGTTAAGCACAGCAGAATTGTAGCAGCGAGTTGCGAGTTCGAGACCTCAAAATGCTGTGAATGTTCTGCGATGTTAAGAATCGGCGACAGGCCTCCGGCCTAATAAACGCTGAAACCTCTATTATTATCATTAATTTAAGCACATATTCCTATTTAAATCACGAATGAGGGGAAATGGAAAAAACTCGCGAACGTAGGGAAAATCTAAAAAAATTTTCCGTAGGGAACGTAGGGAAGATCTAAAAAAAGAAAAATCACCTATAGATAGTTAAAAATATATATTCAAAATTCGTTCAAATCTGTTCAGTACCTTGGGATAAATGTCCTGCTGACTGCAAATTTCGGCACGTATCGCCATATAACTCACGAATGAGGGCGAAATTTAAGAATTTTCCCGGAATCAAACATCTTCGTTAGGTCCTAATAAATACGTGTACCTAATAAATACGTGTTAGGTCCTAATAAATACGTGTTTCATCGAGCTACGTTCATTACTATGAGAGATATTCCATGCTCGCGTATTCCATTGTTACTTAGAGAAATATTCCTTTTTCACTGAATTTTAAAGACCAGCCGCGAGACCGGCAGCGAGTCTGACCGTAAAATTGTCCGAGACGTTTTTGAAGAACGCCTTCTTAATGCCGCCAACTTTATCTTTGTTGATGCTTCAGTTTGTACGCGAGGCAGTTTCAAATATGTAAAAAAAACATTCTAACAATCGGTACACATATGCCTAACAATGATACGTTTGCAGATTATTGTTACTGCAAAAATGGGCAACATAAGTCAATGTTACCCTCACCATGTTACCGTACGAGTAATAAGCGCAGAAAAAGGAGCAGATGCTGGGAAGAGTAATAATTTGAACCTAAACTTATTTTTGAGTTGTTTTTTTATTGTGTGGCTTCCCTGTAAAACTGAAATTTTCAGCCTATAACGTTAATAACTCTTTTCAATTGGAAGCTACAACAGCAAGGAGCTTAAATATATCATACGATCATTTATACAAATTTCAACTGATTCCGCAAACTTTTATTTATTTTTTTATAAGATGGGGTATAATAACGTTGGGATTGTGTGAGAAATCGGACAAAAATAGCAAACAAATTGAAATAAATCTCGAGAATCGATTGGCATTTGCGTTATAATCATAATACTACTTTTACAAGCTTTAGCTCATACTTCACAACTATATGAATGTGAAAATTTTTCATAACTTGCAATTTTTACTTTCTTTGCATTTCACGTTTTATTTCATTTTGTCCAAAAAATGTGTACGAGCAAACTTTCATTGTATTAGTAATTATCTTGTGCGTGTGAAGTTATAGAAATATTGGGAATTTACCAAAAGAAAATTTCCATCCCAAAAGTCGTAAAATTTCGACTTTTTTTTAATTTGAACCGCAAAATGCAGAGTACAACGTAGCTATTTTCGCATGCCCTTAAAACTTACGTTATAGAAAGCCGCGTATGTTGGATGCAATGAAATATTAAAAAAAATGAAGATGGAAGTTAGATATAAATATATAAAATGCGTGATTTGCTCTGCAGTAAATCTTGATTCAGCGGGCTGGCCAACTTGTAATGCGTACCTAATTTGAATCAGTGAGTTGCGGGCCAAAGCTTCAGGTAGCCGTAAAATTCTATAAAATCGTTTGCTGGTCGGTTTGGCTAATATAACACGCCAAAACCGCAACTGCACCAGGCATCTGCCGTTGAAAAACTTCTGATTGACAAAAGTTTCGTTTTTACAACGAGAAAGTATCGTAATTAACGTCGTTTCAACGTAATTTGCTTGAAACGATGAAGCTTGTATATTAGAGCAAAACCTGCGGCAATATGAGCTTCTCACTGTCGACGCAATCATCAGCAAACGTCAGAGCCACTCAACCTCGAAATGATCAATATTGTTGCAGGACGAGGATAGTTTTACGAATCATAGTTCAGTTAAATATGATATCAACCATCACTATCACACATTGTCATTATTTGGTAGCCTTATAGCGCATGAACCAGACATGAACCAGCATCAGAAATAGCGGGAAAATGCAACGCCTTTCATGCAAAACGTTCTGGTTTTCAGCTCCAGCTTAAGTTCATCTACGCGTGAATATGAAATTTCTAAATAAAAATTGCCAGTATGCAGAAAAAAAATTGTTCTCCGGAAAGAATTAAATTAATTTAGAATTTATTTTAATGTTTTATTTCTTTTTGAAAATTCGCAAATCGATTAATGGGTTCAACAATACAGTGAATACCAGCGGGAGAAACGATGCTGTGTCTATACAGACTTTATTCAACACGAACACGAATGAAGTTACGATGTCATGATGTTCTCATTGGGAAAAAAATTGCCGTGATCGAGCTTTTACTGCTTCATCGTTTTTTTTATCGTGGTTCATTTGTGGCCATACTTTCAAAACTGGTTAAGTGAACGTAAGTACTTACGCTCTATTTTCTTGTCTATGATTGGTGGATTTTGCTTGAAAGGCCGTCAATGATTGGCTGATGAACTTACGATCTCTAAACTTTTTTTGAAAGTATGGGCCCAGGTTTCTTATTCACCAGACTCAAAAATGTATTCAAAGCTCTGCGAGTTTGATCATGTGCGTCAATCAGAGCATTACTAATTACTAGTTAGCATGAAGTTTAGTTTTTAATGCTACGCCTGCAGCATGAAGTCTAGCTCTTCATGCTGCGCGTGCAGCATGAAGTCTAGCATTTATTTTACTCATCGATGCCAGCGATTTTTGTTCATACGATCGAAATATATTTTAGAAGTGTTGTGGGTTTAAACATTAGACTCCATCAATCAAAGCGTGAACACTTGTTTGTTATTAGCTGCACGAAGGCATCAATTTACTCATATTCAAACGTCAGTCGGAGCGCGATCATTCACAGGGAGTCATAGTTACCTGCCGAGATAATGATCACTGTGAACAAATGTGGTCCGCCGAGCACTTAAAACTTATTCCCCAATTCTAAAAACACCATTCTGACATCATGTGAGGAATATCATACTAAACATTTACATGGAATTGCTAACATGAGAGAAATTTTAATGATTAAACCACTTAAAAACATAAAAGGAGGCGAAAGATTTTACGCGGCGATGCAACCGCGGTGTCTTTTTCGTGAACAAAACAGATTATTAAATAAATAAACAAATATATAAATAAAATAAATAAAAAGAAAATGAAGAATTATTGCAAATTAATTATTCTTCTGTATGAATAAATTAAAAAGAATTGCCTATGAATAAGTTTGTTATGTATGACTAAAACAGACGTGGAGTAACGAAGAATTTCGGGTCGTACATAACTACCAGCGCAGCTGTGAATGAGACAGAACAGTTGTCTTTTTGAATACTCCAAAGCCAGCTTTCTCTTGTCCTGTCTGAAGCAACACTTGCGTCCGCTTCACTGCGAGTGTGCGCTGTGTTCGGTTAGGTTGTCTCGAGTGGTCGCTCGTAGCGGATAGTTGAAATAATGAAAATTTAGAATTTTAGATTTCATTTTGCGGTTTAGAAATTATTTTGTAGCTAGTTCGTAAACGCGCTCGCCACCGACAGAGTGAAATTGTTGTGAGTTTTGGTGACTGTATATATATATATATATTGGTTTAATATCGAGTGCCATGCAAAAATGTTCACCGATTTTTTAAATGGTTATATCTCCCCTTCAAATCATCATAATTTTATTATGATTAATTAATTCCAATTTAGGATAGACTTTTGTGAAAAACATACATTGTGAAAATGAAATTAACTTGAATTTATTAATTTAATGCAGCGATGTCGTCAATTAAAAGGTCAGAACATTTTTTGTGATGCCCAGTATCATTTTTTGTGCAATGCATCCAGTTTACCGTAGTTGTGTACGATTTGAAATTACCAATAAAGTTTATAGGAAAAGTGCAGTTCGCGGTAGTTCTAATAGATCTTTATGGAAATTTATGTTAACTGTGCATATCACCACAGCTTCATTGGCTATGGCTTCACAATTCCGGAGATTCTAAGGAGTGATACCCTCGGTGTCCACAACATATTTTTTATGCAAATTTTTATATTTGCATAAATTAATGGATTATTCACAACACTCGCCGTTCTCTTCAAGAAGTTTATGAATTTTTATTAAAGCTCCACACTGATTTGTTGACTGTGGGTTAAATATTATACATAAAAATCCCTTCGCAATTAACTTTAATTTTAAAAATTAAAGAAAAATATGTGTAAATCGTAATTGAGATTATTCATAGTAAAGATTTAAATTCATACATTACATGAGAAAAATCTTTTATTATAAAAATCCTTCATTTACCAATGGCTAAACATGTGAGTTGAGATTCCAGGTAAAAGAAGTTTCCCTAGGAAATTAAAACCTTCGTTTGTAGATTGCGGAATTTTTGCCGTTCGCAATTGACAAAGAGCTCTCAGCTTACTGTTCCCCAAGGGAAAGATTTAAGACATACCTAATCACCGATCCCTTAATTACTGTGCATTTTTTCTCCTAATTTCAGTGCTTCTTTGATATTACCTTTCCATTTGTGCTCAGGTTTGACGAGATTTGCATTGTACTAGAAAATACTCTTCGTACTCTGTTTGTCTTAATTTTGATGACGTCCGTGAGGCGGTGGTTACCCCTCTTGCCTTCTGTCCTACAATCTTTTCGCTGCGCACCTGCCCACTGAGTCTTGACGTTGCCATGTGTCAAGCCTCATGACAGAGGCTAGATAGATACGGCCAAAATGAGTTTGTACTTGTAAATTTAAGACAGTTTTGAGCAGATGCTTTGGGCTTCTAGCTCCAATGGATTTTAGCAATTGATCGTATAAAATACGCAGCCTTCTAATATATTTTGCTCACAGAAATAAATTTTTGTTAATTGTGAATTTTTAGACGCGGACTGCCAAGAGCACGCACTCCTCTTCAGTGATGATAAAGATTACATACATGCTCGTACTGACTACATATGTGACGAGGCTTCATGCGTAATGTGCCACGCTTAAGCATTCTGGCTGCTGCGTAGCCTTGTCGATACCACGAAGTTTTAAAGGGTTGCTCAGTACTCTGAACTTTCGTCGTTTATTTTTACCACAGCTTCTATACATGACTTGCTTTATCATCTAAGAAAGATGGAATAGTTCTACCCATAGACAAAAATCATAACTGATGGCTTTTTCTTATCGCGATATTACTCTGCTTTAAAATGTGGTCAAAATTCACGTTTCGCTCTCCGATTGCCAGCTACTGCCGTGATCATGGGTTATTTGAAAGCACCTGTTCTCTCGCTTTGCGTGGAAATGCCTGCTTAGGAAATATGCCTTCTTGTATACATTGTAAATACTTGTTCTACAATCGTCTATTCGAAATAAAAAATGCGGGAGTTTCTTAATGAACAGCGATGCGACTTAGAGCCTCTTTATAATCTAGGCTCATTTGGGTGCGTGTTCGTTCTGTATGTTGTGAACTGAGGTGTTGGGAGCAGGAGTGCCGTTCGAGGAAGATTTGATTCCTTTACTTCACAAACTCCTCCTGATATTTACCCATTAGAATACCGGAATTATCACTTGTGTGTACAATTACGATATTGCAGAGACTGGCCAGATCACTGACACAGTCTTAATGAGCTATCTGATTACTCTCTGGGATCACTCGCAGCGATAGGGATTGTTGTTTTTCCAGTTAGACAGTTTCCCAGTTTTTTAATGGTTTGTGAACACGTCGATGTTCTCCGATTTCGTTGGAATCGCATATCACCAGCCAAATCCTTATTTTCTCCCTTTCCTTATTTTTAACTCTGATTCTTTTGTCTCGACGAGCTTCGTCAACAATTCTTATTGTTCTTAAATACCAGAAGTATCCTATAATTGTGAAGACACCACATCTTATTACATCAAATATGTAAATCCAGTTCAGACCTTTGATGTCTTAAAATTTTGTTGGCTAATAGAACGTTGTGGATGATGCTATTCTTCTATTATGGTTGTCGTACTCTACTGGTATAACGGTAGTAAGGATTGTGTGTGTAGGTAAAATATGGTAAAATAACATTTAATACAAAACCTAATGAATTTTTTTACAGTGACTATTATCATTGTTTGAAAGTTGTTAAAAGTGAAAAGAAACCTTATAGTCAGAATGATGAAGGAGCTTCGCATAAAGAACATCCTCGCTGGCCTCTTCACTTCGGTGAGACTGTCGTCAACTTATGTTTGTTCATGAGACATGTCATCAAAATATACGGTGTTAAACTTAGCTATTTTGCTGCGTGACAATTGAATGACGAGCAAACACTTATTGGATTCTCGGTGCATGCTTCATTTTTGCTTATTTATCTTTAATGCAATTGTGTATATAACATATTGTATGACCGCGTTGAAATGTTCACAGGTTACATGCCTCAAAATTAAAACCAGTCGGCATTAAATACCAGATATCAAATATGTTTGAAACCTTTCTTAATAGATTGTCAATGAGAGTTTATTTTTATTACGGGAATTCGTTTTACACAGGCCGACTTTGCGAATGCTAATTCCTAAATATTTTATTTTATAGGAGCTAACTAAATGCACTTAATGACAATTATGCATAGACGAACATAATTTTTTATATTTTAATTTAGGAAAATCATCTGACATAATCAGCTGCGAGATCCTCAATAATAATCAATTTGAAAATTAATTGCAATGAATTGACATTCTTGAAACTCACTCAGTTGCCAACGGCTAACATATTTTTTTGAGAAGGTACATCGAGCATATTTTTGGTTGTCATAAATTTCCCAAAAGTTCCTTTCATTAATAAGCATCGTCTATGCGAGTTAATTTAAGAGCACTGAAAATTTATTGAGATTCGCTTTTACCATTTGCCAGTCTCACAAAAATGTCCTCACTTTAATTGCACGGTTACTGCTTCTTTTTGCACCACAAACACTACGTATCTTCTTGTATAGTTATCATGATTAAATCAACTTCTAATGCAGCAATCCAATTCTGAATATATCCGAAGATAGTTGTTATTATTTCTTATTCTAATGCCTTATGTACTGTTATTTACATTAATTTATTTTCCCAATACTGTTCTCGCCTTTCATTTTAACTTATTCTGTGTTGCAGGCGCTGTGCTTTGGACTCTCCATGGCGTCGTATCCCGACAGCGTGAGTACCGTGAGCTGCTACAATATTCTATTTGCTAGTTAGATTACCACTTGTCCATAATCCGTTTGGTGCGGTTATGTTTTATTAAGTTAACTTTCGTGCAAAAAAATGTTACAGCTAGGCTCTAAGTTTCTTTAGACCCAAAATGCTCGCATTTTTTATTTTTTTTAACAACGCATGTTCCCCTGATGTTAGAGTAGAAGATTAGAGCATTTACACCGTGGGACTTTATATATATCGAAATTTACATTCTTGTATATAATATATACAAAGTTATGGGCAAAGTTTGAACATTTGTAAAATTTTACAGAAAGTTTTTGTTTGTTCTAGTTGAGACATGAGATAATTTTAGGTTTTGGTCAATTAAAAATGGAACTGAAAGATTCCATTTGTAATTAATGTTGTGTGCTCAATTAATTAGTCATTAATTGAATACAGTTATCATGATCAATCCGATCATTTGATTGGAAATGATTTACGATCACGTTCACGAAACTACGTTTAATCTTTCGCATTCAGCAACATCGAATCGATTAATTGCACGTCGGAAGCATAACACGTCTGTGCTCTTTGACCGAGCCAAATTGTGTCAGTGTAACCTATTCTGAATCAAACACACACTGAAGTACATCGATACATCAACAAAGTCAAATTTAATTCTCTAACTGTGATCCACGCACTTTCACCCAAAGCCCACTCATAGCCTTATATAAATCCTTGAAAAAAATCTTAACTTTTCATCGCTTACAGATACGAACTTTATTTGTAATTATTAACCTTCAACATTTCTAGTAATTCACCCATGTTCACCCGCAGGTAAACGTGGCTTCGCGCTCGTCTGGACTGCAGGGCTGTCGGGCGACCACCACTTCCGTGCGCTTCAGGACCCTGACGATGCGAGGGCCGAAATCGATGGTGGTGAGCCTTGCAAATACAAAAAAAAAAACACTTGCAGCACTCCCAGCGGAAAGTATATAGACCCTATCAGGTCATATACATTTTTTCAATATCAAGCTGGAAACATGTTTGAGACATAGCGATTTATCCCCTGCCGATTTTGTTCCACGAATTTTTGCATATTGCTCCATGATATTGTGAATTATTTTTCGAGTCGTTTACCTGTCATCACTTTTTTCATGCCGGTATATTGAATTTCATTCATTTGAGTAGAATTAATACTCGTATTTTGAGCTAATGCATGAATCACACTCGCTGTTTACATATTTTATGAGACTTAATAAATGATTAACAGGTGGAGCAACGTGAGTCTTTCCTTTAAACATATGGACGAAAACGTGTCCATATATCCTTACCGACGCTAACGTGTGTCCTTCCTTCGGACGTACCGACACTAACTTGTGTCCATCTATCAGACGTACCGACGCTATACAACGTGAGTCCTTCCTTCAGACGCAACGACGCTAACGTGTGACATTTCTTCAAACGCACATACGATAACGTGTGTCCTACCATTAGATATACACATGCCAACGTGTGTCCTTCCTTGAGACGTATATACCCGCGCTAGAGTGTGTCATTCCTCCGACGTTACGACGCTAACGTGTCCTTCCTTCGGACGTACTGATGCTAACGAGGAAAGAACACACTAACGTGTGTCCTTCCTTTAGACGTACCAAGGTAAACTTGAGTCCTTCTCTCAGACATTACGACGCTAACTTGTGTCTTTCCTTCAGACGTACCGA
The DNA here is from genome assembly GCF_000764305.2 of Hyalella azteca. NCBI lineage: Eukaryota > Metazoa > Arthropoda > Malacostraca > Amphipoda > Hyalellidae > Hyalella > Hyalella azteca. The sequence continues at coordinate 25,678 of NW_025947702.1, forward strand.
CGCTAACGTGTGTCCTTCTCTCAGACATTACGACGCTAAAGTGTGTCCCTCCTTCAGACCTACCGATGCTAACGTGTCTTCTTCCTTCTGACGTACCAACTCTAATGTATGTAATTTCTTCAGACGTACCGATGGTAACGTGTATCCTTCTCTCATATATACCGATGATAACGTGTGTCCTTCCTTCAGCTGTACCGACGCTAAAGTGTGTGCTTCTCTCAGACGTACCGACGTTAACGTGTGTCTTTCCTTCAGTACTACCGACGATAACGTGTGCCCTTTCTTCGGAGGTACCGACTCTAACGTGTGTCCTTCCTTCAAACATACCGAAGCCCGAAGCTAATGTGTGTCCTTCCTACAGACGTAACGACGCTAACGTGTGTCATTCTTAGACATTCCGACGATAACTTATGTCTTTCCTTAAAATGTAACGACGCTAAAGTGTGCCATCCCTCCAGACGTACCAACGCCTAACGTGTGTCCTTCCTTCTGACGCAACGACGCTAACGTGTGCCCTTCCTGCAGACGTAAAGACGGTAACATGTGTCATTACTCCAGACGTACTGACGCTAACGTGTGTCCTTCCATCAAACGTACCGACGCTAACATGTATTATTTCTTGAGACGTGCTGACGGTATCGTGCGTCCTTTATTCAGACGTACCGACGCTAAAGTGAGGCTTTCCTTCAGACGTACCGACGCTAACGTGTATTCTTCCTTCAGACGTACCGACGCTAACGTGTATCCTTTCTTCAGACGTATCGACGCCTTCCGATCACGGCGAGCGATTTGGCCTCCGTAACGACTGCGTCCAATAACATCGCAGCTTCGGATGTGGTTCAGTGCGCAAGAATGTCTGCTTTGGCAAGTGAGAAACCTACTTTTAATTCCATCATGGGGGAAAGCATTTTTCCTTTTATCGGAGAATGACGCACTAAGTCCGAGAGACACTTATTATTAGCTTTTAATTTGTTATTGCTATTTCACTACTTGGATAACACCAAAAGGTTATCGCAAACGATATCTGATGATAAAATGTTTAGTTCTACTGACAGAATATTGGTAGCAGCCTTCAGGATGAACTTACCTTGCATACGGGCAAGGCTGACCAGACCAAAGGCGGCGATCTACTGTATCACCGATACAACGACGCGGTTTCGAGTCTTGACTTCCGGGCTTATTTAGGCATGATTCTCACCTTTCTGCCTGACACGTGTCAGGCATATGCCAGTAACGGACCGTTCCCAGCTAGGTGCATTTGCATGTTTAGTTCGGTCACGGGTCGTCCTCCCTTTCAGTCCCTTTCGTAGTCCTTACTTCGGTCCCTTTCGTTGTTCTTACTTCAGTCCATTTCGTAGTCCTAACTTCAGTCCCTTTCGTATAGTCCCAACTTCAGTCACTTTCGTAGTCCCAACTTCAGTCCCTTTATTAGTCCTCACTTCAGTCCCTTTCGTAGTTCTCACTTCAGTCCCTTTCGCAATCCTTACTTCAGTCCCTTCATTAGTCCACATTTCAGTCCCTTTCGTAGTCTTAACTTCACTCTCTTTCGTAGTCCTCACTTCAGTCCCTTTCGCAGACCTTACTTCAGTCCCTTTATTAGTCCTCACTTCAATCCCTTTCGTAGCCTCACTTCAATCCCTTTCGTAGTCCTTACTTCAGTCCCTTTCGCAGACCTTAATGACCTTACTTCAGTCCCTTTATTATAGTCCTCACTTCAATCCGTAACTTCAATCCGTTTCGTAGTCCTCACTTCAATCCCTTTCGTAGTCCTGACTTCAATCCCTTTCGTAGTCCTTACTTCAGTCCCTTTCGCAGACCTCACTTCAGTCCCTTTATTAGTCCTCACTTCAATCGGTTTCGTAGTCCTCACTTCAATCCCCTTCGTAGTCCTTACTTTAGGCCTTTTCGTATTGTTTTCATCATTTCAGTTCTTTTCTTCCCATGCCAGTGACGTCCCGGTCTAAATATCTTTTGCCTTGATCGTGGCTTGACCGTTCTTGGCATGACAAGTGCTTTGCACGGCTGGTGTGCAAGCTTCTATTGAAATGCAGTAAATAATATTGGACTGGACCGTGACTGGTGGGGGCTGGGCAGTATGTTGTGAATCAAGCCTAATTATGAAACTTTTTGCGCACGTTTGTAATTATCAGTCGACTTTGACGAAACAAAATGTTAGTTGAAAGATACGATCAGCTAAGGTCTGATTGGCCCAAATTTAGGGACCTGACATAATGTAATCAGCTCCATATCATAAAGCATTTAATATATTATTTGTCAATGTATCTTAATGTGTAAACAAACTATGTATCCTTATATGTATCAAAACCATGTTAACAACTCTCCATTGTTTTGCAAATTTATTATGACGTGTTTTCAAGTGGTTGTGCCAAAGTTGCCTTCAATTGGGGGAACTTTATGCCATACTTCTAAACAATTCGAAACCTATGTTAAGTATTGGTTGGGTTAGAGTGAGGCATAATAAAATTACTATCTGATTTCGGTTTTCCCCTCTGACTAGCTAATTATTATCGACATTAAAAATTCAGTTCACAAGGTGATCCATCAACAAGCATGTAAACTCAGTAATAAGGAGCAGTGATTGCAAAATCTGTTTTTACTCCTGCGGCTCTTGTGAGATACAAATTCAATGACATATATTAATCACTTAAGCATTAATCCCATTTCTGTGAATCACATACAAAATTACCACTAAGCGAATTAAATTTTTCCAGATATGACTGCCTTTGCGTTCGATGGAACCTGCACGGCTTACCAATTCAACAGGAAGCTCTGCTCCTGTCTTGGTGGCGAGAAAGTCATTTACGTTGCGAATTCCAGCGTTTCCTACGGACCCCCTGCAACTGTGCCTTTCAGTGAGTCCCTGAGATACTTGTATGGATAAGCTGTAACATTAATGTGTATGCAAATTAATGTGTATGCAAATAAGATGCAAAATTCGTAGTTCAGTTGACCAGCATCACATAAAATCATGTTACACATTACAATTTTCACTGGAATAATAGATGAACGTAGAATTAGGATTTGATTTGTGCAGCAGAGAATTTGCTCTAAAGTCGAAATGTCAGCGATCGCGGGAACCCTGAAATAAATAAATGTGTTAAGGTTTTAGTTGCTTGAGTGAACTATTTCTGATTCCACAACCAAATACAATAAATTCATCGTCATCTGACTACATCCATCTGTATTCACAAGACTCTCGCGTAACTCCCACGTAAATCATAAATAACACCTAGCAGGCTAGCGTTAGAGGGCAAAAGTGTTGTTCAAGTGACTTTATTATGCGCGGCCGGGACTTACACTAATCTTGAGCCTAAAGGCAATTTTTCACGCGGCTAGTATTAGCTGCGGGTACGCGCTGCAAGTTTTTGCACTCCCAGTTTTGCCGGCTGAAAGCTTAATTACGAGGATAATATTTGGTAAACAGTATTTTTGCATCCGCAAGTGCCAGTTCGTCGTACAGACCTCGTTCAAAGCCGTCGAGAGAGGTCTGTGCATGGTTGAATATGGAACGTAACGGTAACGACGAGATTGAGGAAGCGTTTGATGAAGCAGGCAATGGAACCTGCTGAGGAGGTGAAAAACTATGTAGATCAGCGTAGAGTTTGCGTAAGAGAAATGATAAGGTACGGTTCAAGTTTCAAAACACTACTTTCTCCATTAGTTTTTGCTGGAATATTCATCGCGACGCATATTATACCGTAGATCATACATTTGAAATATTGATAAGAACAGTTCAATATCATTCGAACACCTCTTGGCGTTCTTTGAACTGGCGCCGTTGGGACAAGACAGAGTTTATAACATTAGAAATATTCGCCCCCTAGAGCGATATAGAGTGGCACAGATGGGCACATTACGGTTACTGCAGCATCACTGCCAATACTTGGTGGCACATTATCAACCTGTACTGCTTCAGACGCATTTGCATCAGCTACTTACTGAAAAAAATAATCTCAATATTTTGAGTGCAAATATATGCATTGAATACTCTGATCTAATTCTAGCCCCATGTAAAAGCACCCTGACTTTCGCCACATGGCCCTCAGCAGACCTTGCCTGTCAACATTGAGTGCGGGGGGTGTCTTGAAAAAGTTAGAAGTTCAGCGTGAAAGCTCGCATTTGTGGAGTTCCGATGGATATGATTGAGTTAAGGAAAAATAAAGGCCGGTAACTCTGAGCCAGTGTGAGTTCAGGTTTACTAATATCCACATGAGGGGGTGAATGTGCGTGTCCTTACCGGTGTGTATCTTGGATTATTGTAGAGAGTAAGTGTAGGCGTGCGCATTTAAATGTGAGCTTAGTTTATGCCATGCGCTAAACTACCGCTATGGTGATTATTTCAGGGTCTTATACGTTTTCAGTAGGATGTTCTTCCTCTATTTAGGGAAATTGTGCATAGTATAGTAATCTCGTAAACGTTCGGGGTTACACTGCAGAACCAGTTGTGCACAACGGTTTAGGACCAAAGTATATGAAATAACAATCACTTGTATAAATAGTACTGAGAGACAATCGTACCCAAACTTTGGATACTAAATCTTACGATAAGCGAGGTATAATCACACAAGTCGCTACCACTACATAGCTCCAAGGTCTTTCCAGCTAATAGCGAGCAGGTGACACCATCGGTCAGGTTCCCTGGAGATTGTGCTCATACCTTTCCTTAAAACTTATTGGCGCTCATTCCTCATGCTAACCTCCGACCAAATATTCACTTGCCTAGGATAGTTATTTGTTATCCACCTCTATTAAAAAGACCCTTCTGTTTAACAAATCGTTTAACCTTGACAGTAAATCGTGGTTTACCTATGTATATCTCAACAGGTACCGCTCCCTACATCAACACCACTGTCGAAAACATCGTATTCAAGAAGTACCAGCTCGTGAATTTCTTCTCGGATGTCCTTTCTCAAGATTTGCAATCATTTGACGGATATGGTAAGTAGTTTAAAATGTCTGAAATACTTATTGCTCGTGTCAAACTAAAAGGAACAATCTTAAGTTCGCTCAACACCGCTTTAACAATACCTAATCTTGAGGAGGTATAGTTTCTTTAATCCAGTAAAATTTGAAGCAGCGCTTGAACTGTGCACCACGCACCGTAGGTGGCAGGCACGTAATAGGAATGTCTCCTTGTCCTGATGACATCTGCCGCTGAGTTTGTTTGAAATGTTACCAATTATTTTGCTCTTACGCACGTCATTCCCATAATCACGATGAAATGGAGCTGATCTTCATTTTTGCCAAGTGAAAGTTTGACATGGGGACTGTTAAGAGTGCAGAAACTAGCTTATTATAGGCTCTATGCACCTGATTTATTGATGGGAGCTGCCAGCCTCAAGATGGTAAACACGACACGATAGAATTTGATTTTATTTCTCCATCTTTATTTTTTCAGTTATCGTCTTCTGCTGCCGCCTTATGAGTGGCACTGAGTATTTTAGCGCGCGAAATTTTCAAAGTTATTAAAAAATTTATTATTAGTTTTCGGCATACGATTTTAAAACGTACATTAATTCAAACTTTAAAATTCAATCAAATTGCACTCTATAGTTGTATTATATTCTAATTAAATAAGCAATGATAGATTATTTTCCCTCCAGCGGTCCAAAATCCCCAGTACTATTATGTCTTACCTCGAGAAGACGGTTTCAACGCTGCTCCTGTCTACTATTTGGACGTGGCTTCTTGCGTCACTGACACCCCATGCGGGATGCCCGTCCTCGTCAACACAATTTGGCCGACTTATTACATACGTGAGCACCAGAGCACATAATTTGTTTTCATAACTAAGGGAACAAATAAGCGTTGTGTTTGCTGGTTATACCAATAACCATTGTGTTTGCCAGTTAGTCCAATAACCAATGTTATAATTGCTGCAAAAATTAGAATGAGGTGTCATACATGAGTACCGAGGAGTCCAACTAAACTTACTTCAGCTTATGGGAAAAGCTGGTACGATGAACTTAAAAAAAATTAATCGCCATCGTAAGATATTAAATATTTGCTTAGCGATGAAAACAATTTCGCATGTTTAACTAGTTGGTTAAACAGTATTTTGTTAATAAACACTCTGTGAATGGGATAGCCGTGACAAAAAGACAACACTAAGTCAGACAGACGTGGACAATTAGAAAGGCTCTTATTAGCAGAGTTGAAAATGTTCAAACACTAAGTTTAAACGATCCCAAATAAGATCTTGCCTCTTCCGCTTCAAATCAATTTGGGGCTAGTGGAACAGTTTGTAAAAACATTAAGCAAAATGGAAATTGTTTCAAGTATATTCATGAAAAATTTCCTGGTCTATCTTATGCTAAGCTGAAAGAGGGAGTTGGGCCATACATACATACATAAGAAAACTTATAGAAGATGAAACCTTCGTCATAGAATAGAAATGGGAGAAAAGATTACCCGGAATTCATTTAAACTAGTTGTAACAGGCTTCCTTGGAAACAGAAGAAATTCCATGTCCTGATTGCTGAATTGTTACAAAACTACAAAATGTTGAGCTACAATGAGTTCTGAGTTCATTTGCTTCACTCACACGTGGATTACTCTCCAGAAAATCTTGGAGCTGTAAATGAGGAACAAAGAGATGTTTTCATCAAATATTTGAGAAATGGAGAGCGGAAATCCAAGTTGACGAAATATCATGATGGCAGACAACTGCTGTATGTTAATTATCAAAAATTCAAATGAACACAGCCAGAAAGAGTAAAAATTTAAATAATGACATCAAAAAGTTTAATAACAATATCAGTGAAAACATCAAGAGGCATAAAAGGGAGAAATGGAAAACATTTGTAGCAGAAGACTGGGACCAAAAGAAAAACACGGATAAATACTGGATAGTGATCAAGGGAACTCAGAGTAAGACCGAGGGAAGACCCTATCAAAATTTGGATGCCTGTCAGCCGCTGGCTCAGGGTCGCCCCAAATTCTTTTTGCGGTGTAAATTAGAAGCTCTATGTCCGCTTTAGGTTCCGGTTGCCGGAGCGAAATAAGCGCCGAAAGAGAATCTTGTGAAATACCCGTCGAGCTTGGGGCGATCGTGGGGCTGTCTCTTATACACATCTAGATGTGTATAAGAGACAGCAGCGCCACAACTAAAGGCAGGGGCTAGTCGCGCTCGCGCTATAAGAACTCAGGCCAGCTACTGAGCAGGGTAAGCCAATGGTGGCCTGGCCAGCCGCTGATTTCGTGTGTCATTTGACCCTTATATTTTTTCCCATGAAACTACCCAAAATAGCTACTACTGGGCGGCTAATTATGAGATGCGGCCATTTCACATCTGAATCATCTCTAATCCGAGACTGGCAACCGAAACCAGACCGTCTGCCGCGGCTAAATTTTGACAGGGGAGCAACTAACATCGTGATAAAATTCGGAACGAAGCTGAAAAAGAACAAGAAAGAAATTGCGGAAGGTTTCGAAAAACTATGCACGAGATCCGCAAAGTAGGTGAGCAGCAGGCTCAAAAGAACAACTAACAGAAAGCTGAAAAAGATTCAGAGAAAAGAGGTTGTAATCACTAATGATGAGGTGAAGAAGGCAATAGCAAGATCAAAAAGCAAGAAATCAGAGGGTCCGGACGTAATAATACCGCTACACTTGAAACATCGAGGACCAGCGGCCATATATAAAACACCTAACAAAGTTATTCAATGAAGTGGACAACAGGAAAAACAGACCAGAACAGTGAAAATTAGCAAGAAAAATAGCCATATCAAAGCCAGGAATAGATCGCGCAACATCGGCATGTCGTACAGACCGATCTCGCTTCTTTCGCCAATTGTGAAGGCACTGGAAAGAGTTCTTTAGGACAAAGTTGTAAACGACATTCCCAATATCCAACACATACATTGATACAAAAGAATGCATTCAACAACATCGGCACTACCCAAAATAAACGATGTCATCTGTGCAGGTTTCAAGGAAAAGGCATCTCCCAATCGAACGATATTGGCGGCCTTAGATATGAGTAGCGCTTTCGACACAATCAATTATGAAAGCATGATAGAAATGCTGCTGCTAACAACAATAACTAAACAGATTTTTAAGTTTCTAGCAAAATATCTAATAGGACGGAAATGTTATGTGGACTACTACGGAAGCAAATCAAGACAAAGAACCTATCATATAGGGGTCCCTCAGAGGGAGTGCTGTCCCCAGTACTGTTTAACGTATACATGGCGGACCTACCAACACCGCAAGAAGAGGGAATTGAAGTGGTGACCTATGCCGACGACATCACGGTATTGGTAAGTCATAAAGATCTACGGGCAGCCAAATACAACATCACTACTTACCTTAACAGCCTTTCAGAATGGATAGAGAACAACCACCTGTTGCTCAACACAAAGAAAACTCAAGTCGCACTATTAACACCGGATCCCAAGCAGTACAGCGTCAACCTGGAACTCAATGTGAGAGGAACAACGTTGGAAATGGAGAAACATACGAGAATCTTGGGATTGACTTTCGATCCAAAGATGACATACTCTGAACATGTAAGAATAACTGCGAGCAAAGCAAAGAAAAACGTCAACATATTAAAAGCCCTATCAGGAGCTGAAGGATACGAAAACTATTGTTCATACCAACAAGGCGATGCTGATACATCCAGTTCCAGAGTATGGAAGTACATCCAGTTCTGATACATCCAGTTCCAGAGTATATGGGGTCCCAGAACATCGGACAGGGGCTGGCATAAGATTCAAACTATTCAGAACTCTGCCCTGAGAATCGCCACGAAACACACACGCGACACCAACGCACAAAATCTGCACAACGAAACAGCTGTCCTGCCCCTGAAGAACCACGTGCAGATGACGGCCTCGCAGCTGAGGGAGAAGAGTTAACTGGAAGAACACCCACTGAGAAGTATGATAAATCAAAAGCCAATCAGACTCATGAAAAAGACCATATACAACAGTGCGTATAGCATAAAAGTGTGCGACTGCAACAACAACAATAGTGATAGCAGCGTGGAGGTGAATAGAAACATGAAGACGTTGCATACCACCGCAGTTGAGAGATATCTAGAGTCGAGAACACCCAACAAGATTCTAAACGCACCAGCACCTAAAGTGAACGTAACAGAGAGGACTTTGGACCGAGGCATGAGGCGTACATTGGCGCAGTTAAGGGCGGGGAAATGCCCAATGCTTAGAGAATACCTCAATAAGATCGATGAGGCTAATTACCCAACACCATCATGCCCTCTGTGTCAAAACCACACCCACAACACACAACATCTGTTTGGGTGTGCTGAAATTCCATCCAGCCTGCAGCCTGAAGATCTATGGAATAAGCCAGTGGAAGTGTCCCAACTGATCATGCAGAGTGTGGCAAGACCGGCTCGACGCTCCGGAGGGGGATGGGCCTGGGCAGCACTCAGTCGAGTAACGTAATGATGTTGTACTTGAAAACAGGCGAAGAACATCATAAATAGCTCTAATTGAAAAAGAAAGCCTTTCTATAAAACTACATAAAGATCATTCAACAAAATAGTGACAATTTATATTGAGTGTTTTTTTTGCAGTTCTGTGTTGTCAGCAAATGTCACCATAACTAATGTTTCACTAAGAAAAAAAAAATGTCACGAAAACTAATAATGGAATCTGAATGAATGCTTAATATAACATACACAATAATGTCTTAGTCAACATAATACGTCATGCAAGGTCATGAAAGAAAATGAAAGAATTCATTTACGTTAATTGAGCCTCTTCATCTATTTTTTTGGAGTCAACATAACGGAGACTTGCGACGTGTTTAAATAGGATGTGAAGAATTTCCCCCGTTGTTATTGTTATCCAATCGAGCATGTCTGCAATGGACGTGTGGCGGTAATACGCGGTTAACGTATTTATTTGTGTATCTTAGATTACATCAAGATTTGAGAATAAACTTAAATTTTTCGTGTTTTGGGGCCCTGAGAAACCCCCAACATTCCAACGATACCTTATAGGTTTAGGGTTACTGATAAAGCTTATGAAAACACTTCATTCCACTACGGTCTTCTAATTATCGAATTAAATAATCAACGTAGTGTAGACTATTATACTGAAAAAACACTCCTGAATAATTCTCGGCTTCATCTTCTTCACTGCTTCTACTCAAACTTGAGCTCGTCCTGAAACCTGAGTTTCGAAGCTTTACTCCGCTCAGGCTTTCCGCGGCAAAACAATCATCTATCCTTGGCCTTCCGCACTTTATTTCCTCTGAACTCTAAACCAAATGACAATAAGAAATTACGAAAAAAACATAATTCTAAGCAAATATTACTGCCTCATCATCAATGATCAACTATTTCTATCCCTTACAGTCTTACACTGTGATGTCGACCTCACACTTCAATGATAATTTTTAAGTTGCAGTGAGTTAATTAATTAATTTCAATTTGCAGTAAACGAATGCGGCAAAACCATCCAACTCTCGCCTCAAAATAGAGGAGATAAATTTTTGGTGTACTCACATCCCGGGCTTGGATGCAAGGCTTTCCCCGATGGTCCGACCTACAACTGCAACGTCACCTTCACGTCACCTACTACACTGTTCGTTCTCTATGCTGGTTATTTTTCTGGCGCTGACGGGTCTTGCGACGGCTACACGCTGGGCCTTGAAAGAATTCTGCACGGCACTTCAGAAAACGTTAATTTGTGCACCGATGAATGGGTCAGTTATAGAAAGCGCTGTACCGTCTCCTCACATTACAAGAATCGAGTTATTCGAAGAATTTATTTGCACACAATTTCAGTGAAGATTTATGTGCAAGTTATTTGCAATCGCATTGAGTCACGACCTTATTGTGAAATTACTCAACATTGGTCCCAGCTAAATAATCACTCTAATTTCAATCATAATTGTAAAAATTTTTTAAATAGGTTATTTATTCGTTCTTCGCATTTGAAAGTTAATTTCCTTCGTTCCCTGCCACATGCACTCTATTGCAGGGCTGCATTAGTTTATACATTTTTTTGTCTAATAACTTGTTCGCTGTCACCTGCTGACTCCTCTATCATTCGTTTTGCATTACCGTTCGAAATCAAATCTCATTCATTGTTTATTAGAAATAAATCGAAAAAATGTCTACACATTGTTGGTCTTGAAAAAATAATAAATCACTAGAACATATATAATCACTCTGTGCCTCAGAGTTAAAATTACCACCTAATATGGTTTTAATTTTCAGCGCGACATCTTCGATTCTGTAACAATCACTCTCCGAGGCACTGCCGCGGCGAAGACGTTCAAAGCGGGGTTCTCTTTTTATATGAGTTATTGACGGACTAGTGTCTATACGTGTCTTCCGCCTAGTCCCATAATGATGAGACTGGCCGCCTAGTGTCTACGTGTCTACCACCTAGTCTCATAAGTGATGAGACTGGCAGTATAGTGTCTCCGTGTCTACCACCTAGTCTCATAAGTGATGAGACTGGCAGCCTAGTGTCTACTTGTCTACCACCTAGTCTCATAAGTGATGAGACTGGCAGCCTAGTGTCTACGTGTCTACCACCTAGTCTCATAAGTGATGAGACTGGCAGCCTAGTGTCTACGTGTCTACCGCCTAGTCTCATAAGTGATGAGACTGGCAGCCTAGTGTCTAC
>NW_025947702.1:37541-42736 GCF_000764305.2 Hyalella azteca
CTGTTACTTTAGCTGTGTGAAGTGGTGATGCCACGCACGAGTGCTGTTACTTTAGCTGTGTGAAGTGGTGATGCCACGCACGAGTGCTGTTACTTTAGCTGTATCAAGAAATTCCTTCGATTTTTAGTAGCACAGAATTCAAATTTTAGCAGTAAAATAATTGTTCAGGCGAAGAGGTTCCCGCAATCAAATCTTTTGTTGTCACGACCTTAGTAAATCTGTTAAGATAACCTAATCGACTATGACAAAGGAATAAAGTACCCATAATTAGAATTTCATTCTTATCGAGGATATAAAACCCGTGCTTGTCGAATTGGCCAAATCTATACCATTTGTTCTTCAATTATTTCAATTCTTCTAAAATTTACTGCAATCCTAGATCAGTTTATGTTCAAAATCAGATCGTGTTAAGGATAGGTTAGAAGTCACGTGTTATATCTTTGTGTGTGCGTGCTGCTAAATAAATTGAATGCACACGTTGAAGTTTCAAAATTTATCGATTAAGCTTCCATGATGAATTGGTGGTTTGCTGAACTCCCGACTCTGCAGCGCCTAGTTGTGGGGCTAAACACTCATTCAAAATTAGGTCTTATCTGCGGCAATAATGGGGGATCAGGCGGGACAATTAATTACATACGTACTCATGCTTTGCCCAACACCGTATCATTTATTCAAGTCATGGCTGTACTAATAATCTAATATTATGTTAGTTTTCTCAGATGTTGCTTGCGGTCTCAGATTTGATTCAGCTCCCCAGTAAATGTGTTGCATTCACACGTTGTTTCCATCGCCTACTTTAACGTTAAGCTCCTCAATAAGCCGTGGCTTCAGCCTCAGCTGGGCGTTGATGTTGTCACTTCACCTCAACACGAACACCTAACTTATCCAATTGAAGAAGAACAATCGTGAACGAGAAATATCAAGAATAAACTAACGCGTTAGCACCTAGCGTTGTTCGGGTTAAATATTAGTTCAGCACTATATATATGATAGAGTCGAAATTAGGTGTTCACGCGCACTTGTACAAGGAGGCAATCCTGAAATCATCATGCCCGTTTGGGTGATCAAAACCATCTTCTTTGACTATAGGCATTAAATGGTCGGAAAGTATTTGTGTGTGGGTATAAAACAGATGAAATAAAAGTGTTGAGGATCCCAAAAGCAATAAATTCAGTAAACTTTTGGCTATTTTTATAATAACTCTGCAAATGCTTTTTTAAACATTTCAATCGAAATTCATTAAAATGACCAATTATGTTTGAAAACCAATGTTGAGTTCCTTCTGCCAAAACCAAATAGGACAAATGGAATATTCTAGATACAGCCTACAAGTTAAAGCTAAAAAATAATTTTTCAGATGCACGAGCTGAACATTTTTAGGGAATGTCTTCACTTTCTCGTCAGTACTGAGAACACTTGGGGTCATAAATGAACAATTACTCCTTCATTGAATATACCAGTAATAATCATTCAGTCTCGTCAAAAAAGTCTAGTACATCATAGAAATGCTGAATTGTTTGTCACGTTTCATCAATATAATTGATGATGAAACAATACAATAAAAACTATTCGTTAAAATTTAGGCGCATCTTACATTGCAGGGATTCTATTTCCTTTCTAACATCATCAAGTTCTCTCATATTTAAACTACCCATTTTCCACACTAATGCACTCCGTATCAATACGTCACGTATAATAACTTATTCAGCCATGACGACCTGCGACAATTTGAGCGTCACTAGATCCATATTTGCAATTAATTATGAGCGTACAGTACAGCGTGGCGAGAAAAATGAACTGATTTCTATCCATCAACAGCGGCACGGAGAACCTATACAACCTTACGTCTCTTACCGTTGTTCACGCGTCATCAATGAACCACACGTCATTTCATTTTTTTGCGAAGTTTAGTGCAATTTGAGTTATATGTGATTGCTTACATGCATATTACAAATTCACAACAAAAACAATATTACATGGTGCATATTATTACATATTCCTTACAAATTATTACTAACCTGCTAAGTTAGCAGCAAACAAACGACTGAGAAATATCTTGAAATCGGTCATCCGCTGGAACTGTACCATATTCACAATAGCCTGAAGCAAATATCGAGAATTTTTCCAACAACCTCAGTGACAGGGTTGATCAAATATTTATGGCTGCAGTTCATGTGTCACGTCTAGAGCGGCCGCACTTTGATAACTCGACTTTACTTTACCAAGTCAAGAACTAAGAGCTAAAAGTCAAGTTTATTTCTTTTCAAAAGTGCGTTAATTCTGAGTACGTTTTAGCTGGGAGATTTATGAGGATAGTGATTCTTCTTCAACACCAATTTCCCTTCACTAGTACGACAATTTATTTTCAACACTCTAATTCTTTTTTTCAGAAGTGTAGCTAATCAAGAGATTAATCTTCCATTTTCACAGCTACAAGAGACTAAAGCCCCCAGTTTTGCCACTAGCTTAATCGTTAGGATTTTAGTACGGGAGTCGCTGCCTAATTTCTTCTTCGTATATGCATTTGAATTTCGAAGCTTCGAGTCGCTGAGAGAAACAAGGAGTATGAACCGTTGCTAGTAACCTGATTTGACTTAAAAAAGGAGAGGAATAAAGTAACTTTATAAATTCAACTAGAATATTCTTCAAAACTTGGAAATTTATTCACTTTAAAGCGGCAAAAAGTCTGCTATAATTTCACGAGTAGAAGCCGTTTCAAAAATATAATTGGCATTGCAATTTTTTGAATTCAATACCAAAATTTACCCTAACCTAGAAATTTATTCACTTTAAAGCCCCAGAAAGTCTGTTATGATGTCACGAGTGTCAGTTTATTCGTCACTTAAATAAAATCAATATTGATAATCTTTTAATTGATACGTATAGTAATGTAATGTTAAAATCTCCGATGTTCTTCTAATGTAAGCATTCGAGTAATAGCAGGCTTTTGTTGCCGGATATTTTTCATACCTCACGAACGCTTGCTATACAAAGTAGCAAATAAATTTATAATAGTTGGCGATTGCTTAAGTAGTTAATGTCTATGCCATTTAGTCGCAGTAGCACAAATGTTGCCAGTCTTCAATGTAAATGATCGATTTCATTTTCTAGAACAAAACTAAATCAACAATTTTCTAATCGTATCAAAACATCTTTGTAATCATTATAGTCCCGACAGAACACGCTAACAGAAGAGGTGTTCATATAATGTATATAATTTTATAAAATTAATGAGAATCGTGTGGGACGAACTGAGTTACACCCAGTCCATGTCATACAAATGTCATCCCATCCGCCCCTGCCGCTGCAGGGGGCCAGAATGCATGTACAACATATCCAAGGCCTACCATTCGCACGTGCAACTGCTGAGGAGGACCAGGCTGTTGTACATCCAGCCCAAGTCTTCGCCTCGGAGGTCGGGAAAGTGCCAGCGGGCGTCCACACAACCGTTCTACAGCGAGCATTCGCCGACGTTAAGCGGCCGGCGTTCCTTGGACGCACCAAACGTCATCTGCTGAACAGGTTATCCGGGGAATGTATTTTAGTTTTGACGAACTCGTTAAAAGTTTTGTGATCGACGTCTGATTGTTTCCGTCGACAAATTTGATTTTTCAATGCATGATTAGACTTTGGTTAATGTATTAATATTACCAGTAATTATTAATTAATGAGCGTATCATAACCTTCCTACCATTGACAATATTTTGCTCGATATGATTACCATTAACTAATTTGATAGATTCTTTATAGGAAATCAACTTTTCAATTTAGCTACCTTCTAACTTTTTTTAAATTTCTTTAAAATTAACTATCGAAACATTTCTGTTTAAACAAATATGACTTTATTTTACCGCAAAATCTGATAAATACTAAACAATGCATACATCCTTCTTCAGTCTGAGTTTGGTTCAGATCACTCGCATTCTCATTCGGTCAGTAAAAGTAACGTGTCTGATCACTTGTCTGTGGCCCATGAAGGTCTCCACTACCATAACTAACTAATGATGCTGTTACGGGAGAGCGGGTAACTATTAATAAATATAACAGAGCTGCCTAAACGCTCAATGTCCCCGGGCAGGAGATGCTACTGGTAATGAGGGATGACGCATACAGTACGCCCTACTAAGGCACAGGAATAAAATTAAACCCGAAGTTTTATTCAATCTAGACAAGAAACTCCAACAAATATAGATACTAACTACAATTATAAATACTAATACTACTAAATACTACTCGGCTACTTAACTAAAAACCATTTATTCAAATAGTCGACCCGCGACAATTCTAAAACCTATTGACCTTTACAAAACACTGAACACGAGACGCGCCGACTCCCCGAGAGCCGCGTATCTCTTCAGGGGAAGTCCTAATACATTAACGTGCCACCTCAAGCGGCACAGATACCGGCCCTGGAACACGATGGCTCGGCCCAGGCAAGCCTAGGGGGGTCACGCCTCCACGAGGAACTTCAAGACTCTGGTTAACTCGTCAGTAGGCGCTCCAATAGGTTACGATGGTAGGCGTCCAACGCGGCTCGGCTATGCAGAGCACACCGGAAACCAAGGGGCAGACTGGTCAAGACGGCTCCCACGTCAGGTACACACTGGAGGCAGTCGGCTTCTTCCAACGGTGCACGTCCACGGTACACCCCTGAACAAACGACTGAGAGGAACACGGTCAGTTCTCAGAAGCCGACGCCACACCAGAAAAGGCCCTCCCACCTGGGAAGCAGAATATCCTATTAAATCTCCCAGGCAACAATATGAAAAAATCCCACTTCACAGTCCAATAAACTTCATATAAATTCTGAACCGGCAATAATAACAGCGTCTATGGAAGACTTCTACACACAAGCCGAGCCTAACCGGCAATCACAACAGGACACTAACACATCCTCACCTCATCCACGGAAGCCAACGAACCAAATGGCCAGCCTAAAACCGCTCAGCCCGCTCGTGACCTCGCGGCAGATTCGTTTAGAGAACACCTGCGTGTCAAACCTCTACATTCCCCCCCGCCAAGACGGATCGCACGGGAAGAGGTCACTTAGAACTCCTGCGTAATCTACGCTGCTTATATTCTAGCACTACAGGCTGAACGCGTTCGATGTCACGCACGTACCCCCGTGACCTCGTTCGAACTCCCAACACCGAGGGCATCCCATGAGAAGGCACTCTCCGGATTTCGTGGGGGGG
>NW_025947702.1:42853-71725 GCF_000764305.2 Hyalella azteca
TAGCAGAACAATAAATATTTAGAGATTTCCAATAATTTTGGCCATTGTAGCGGCCAATGTAGCGCGCTACATTTTACTGTAGCGGTAGCGGTAGCGCCCGTTACAATCTAGTGAGTGTAGCGGTAGCGGTAGCGCCCGCTACATTTAGAGCATGTAGCGGTAGCGGTAGCGGTAGCGGTAGCGCCGCTACATTTCCAAGTAGCGCTGCCCAGCTCTGGGTAGATCCTGCATAGCAATTCAAGATTCAACACTAAGCTTATCTGCCACATTAAGTCACTGGGTTTATACTCCCACATTTCCCTTCAAGCACCTGCGCGCTTCCCTGCTACTTAGCTGAGTTAGGATGTATACGGTTTTAAAAGTTTTACAGATATGAAGCTCATAAACTTATTAACGGACATAAACTAACCAATTTTTCGTGGCAACCTTGCGTAGTTTGCGACGTCCTGCTCCCCGGCGAAACGAACGTCGAACTTGAGAGATCCCGCGTTGGTCGTTGTTCCTCTGATGCAGCTAGGTTCCACTCCAGCATCTGAACAACTGCAACTAGTTTAGTTAGGAATATTAAATTCGATTATACCTCCAATTCAAACAATACAATAATTATTTATTTATGAACTAAATATTAGTTTAATGTTGTTTATTTCAGAGTAGTTATATATATGCTGGTTTTACATGATCTCTATTTCCTGAATTATGATCAGATTCGCTTGCAAAATGATTAACCAGGCGAAAGTTTAAACCATTCATTTAGAGATACATTACTTGTCGTGATTGATATTCAGATCTAAATGCCGCGTAACGCGAGTTGCGAATTGGTAGATGAAGGGCTTACAAAAAAATTTAATTCAGCAAGCAGAATATTTTTTGTGGTGTCGTCAGAGAAATAAAATGCTGCCTAATTAATATGAAAGACTCGCAGTACAGAATCTTCGAAGTACCCTTCTGTTAATATTTTTAATTTACTGCGCAGCGAATGGGAACTTTCCAACTTTGCCGTCGATTCTTCCGAAAGTTCGAAAAGTTTCATTATCGCTACTGCTGACAACTCAGACCCGGTTTAATCGTAGCCATGATATGTGGAACTAAAAAAAAACGTCGATATTCACATAATCACTATGCATTCAATTAACTTCAATTAAGAATTCATTCACTATGAATTCTCATTAACCTATTATATGCATTTCATGGTAATTCTTTTATAAGTGCTTAAGATAGAAAAAATGGGAGCTCAAATTAACTTTGAAAAATATCACTGAACGATTCTGCTGATAAGATTTTAGCTACTAAGTGACACATTTTAATATTTATAAAATTAAATAATTTTTCATGGCTTCCTTGACTCGTCGGCCATATTGCCTAATTTTTTACAGAATTTACCATTTACGACATCTAATTTTACATTTACTAAATTTGATGATAAAAGATGATGCTGAACATCGCAGAATTTTCTTAGCTTGTTCCGGGTGTCGAGCGTGCAACTTATTGTTCAATCAATTTTGTTGGGCCTGCGCCTACCTCCCCAATCCCCCCCCCCCCGACCGGTCACCTCACCGATCTTGAACGTAAATGTCACAGGCAGCTGGAATCGGACCCGCAACTCACTGCTCAAATCCTGGGACTCTAAACTGTAAACACCGGGGCACCCTGTCCCTTATGAACGCTAAGATAGATTCATAATATATTATCAATCTATCTAATCACGATTTCTAGCGAAAAAAAAATTGAAGCGTTGTTAAGAGTTGTTTGAGAACGTCACATCTTCACGTGTGCAGTCTTTTTTCTTTTAAAAAGGTTGTAAAACTATAAATAATGCTAATAACATTAAATATTCACTAAACTTACCCAACATTTTTAATGGTTGCTCCTTTGCCACCATCCGACTGTCCTGCAGGCCTCCAGCATGCAGGAGTCCAGGAGCAAAAGGCTGATGTCGACGGTGTCATAGGCGGCGAGGCGGGACATATAGGCTCAGGCAGCCGCCTTACGGGGCGCGTGTTGGTGGACATCATGGTTGAACTGTATAAGGTTGACCCACGAGAAGTTCCGTATTTCAGTTCAGCTTTCTTGTTACGTCACGTAGATCGAGAAACGTAAACAATCCCGTCATTCCCATGACGGATTGGTTGACTGATTTGATCGCATTTAGGTGAATGGTTAATGCCCGTGACGTCACTGAGATCAGTGACGTCACAGGCGAACAACGAACTACATCCGCGAAAATGAACTTCTATTGGGTCAACATTATACTAGTGCAGCCATGGGTGGACACAACAAGAAGGTGGCTGGGCTGACGGCTCCCTATCGTTGATGAGGGGCTGCGAGAGCTCGCTCTCCTTCATCATTGTTAGTGACTGTCCATGGCTTACCATGCAGCACGAGCCCGTCAGATGAGAGCTGCAAATCAGAATGTATCTTATCCCAAAGTATTCTAAGGGTCCTAAATAACATTATTGGTCCATGATTTATATTGATAAAAAAATATTTGAACGGTCTTTCTTCATTTCTCAGTCCGAATCGTCTCGTTCAGCATCTTCTCAACCGGATAAAAATTTATAACACAAACCTCTGGATTGAAGGGATTAATTGAATTTTCTTCGTGCAAGCTCTACCTATCCTTGAATTGTGTTCAGTTAAGATAGATTGTGGAGTTACATCAATACATTGATCAACAGGATCAACAGGAAAAAGTATGTTCATGCCAAAAGAGAAGAAAAAAAGATGGTAGTCAACCTCAATTCGTAACGTATTCTAAGTAAACTCGTCTACACATTATTTTCGTGTCGTCTGCCATCGCCTTCAGCCACATTCATTGCATCGCATACTTGACGACGAGAGTAACACAGTAGCGTTTATATTGCTGATGAATCGAGCATACCGGCTACAGCCTCTATGCGCATCTGAATTAAAATTGGAGCACTTCCAAGTTGATAAATATAAGTAGAAGTAATTTTCGATCGAACTACCTTTCGAATATCTGAGCAAAATGTAAAGAATCACTTTTCTGAAACTCCAGCTTTCGTTCTTGCTTTGTGCAAACCAAAAAATTTGTCTATTTGTACTTGGAAATTTTATTAAGATTTATTTGGCCTGAGTTGATGGGATAAGTCTTTTATTAGGATCCCAGAGCATTGCGAACTCAGTGTCGATCAATCTGCTGTAAATCAATCCTGTTTTCCGAACATGAACGGTTCACCATGATCACTTCACGAAGACCATCATATAAAGAGAAGCAAAACTTGTGGCCGCAGGGAAGCCAGCTCGGCTTGTGATTGCCTGAGTCGAAGGCGTCTTTGCAAACTTCGTACTCCAACGCTGCACGGGCCGTGTTGTAAAAATTTAAAAAATTATATCTTCGTTTTATAGAATGTGGTTGACCTAACGATTAGGGACTATCTTTTCAAATGACTTCTTATAAGTTCTCGATGCATGCACCTTCTGTAGAATCACAACGCATCTCGCTAAAAAAATCATCTCAATGCAGATGCTGACAGTTGAGGTAGATTTAGAGAAGGTTGAAGCTAGGTCCAAAATACAAGGTTCTTTATTTAAAACAAAATCACAATAATTTGTCAATACCATTCAAAATGACTGATAAGTTTGAAGACGTTATATATTATTGGCGCACATAAATCCTAATAAGTACAAGACTCATAAATTAAAAAATGATTGAAAATTATTTCGAATGGCGATGGAGCGAAGGGAAGGAATCCTCGAGCAATTTACTTGATACGTTTTCTTCAGGTTTATTTTTCGCCTATATTTGAGTTAGAGCAGGCAGTACTATCATAGTTTTGCGATAGTGGCGAGGTTTATCGTTAGTATTTTATACTGATGTACTTGGACGAGAGATTAACATGAATGGAATTAGCGGCATTGGTATTATGTATATAATTACTGAAATTAGTATATATATTTCTAAAATAAATAATTATATAAATATTTATATTTTAGTCACTGTAATAAAATTCATGGTATCACACATTATAAAGGCTACAGCCCCATTGAAAAATACGGCTGTAGTTGGGCTGTAAAAACCCACTGAAAATTTTCTAATACAGTCAAGAAAATCAAGCAGTTTCATGTTCAGGTTTTGTAGCTCAAATTTTCATAAACATCCAACCTTCGGTTGATAGGACTTGTTGCACGAAAATTTTATTCAAATATAAGCAAGATTTTCAGAACTGGGAGTGCAGTACATGTTAATAGCAATAGCTTGTCTTCAGTTTAATATCCTTTCAACTCTCAACTCGAGTTGGTCGTGCTTATATGCAGCAGAGGCTTAAAACGCAGTATAAAACTTTCTTTCATTTTTTAAACGCACACTTAAACTACACCTTAATTCATCTCGAAATTGATTACATTATTTATCACATTCTGCTACGAAATTTTATGTCTGATTCTTGTCAGCATCGGAGAAAACTTTTGCCACGTAGATGTTCAGGATTCATCTAAATGCTTAGAATCGATGTTCAGGATTCATCGAAGCTTTCCCTGTAACATCCTCTGATTGTGACTAGAAATGCCAGTAGAGTCTGGTCTGATGAGATGCAGCGATAAGATTGCATCGTTATCTTGAATGGCGAGAATGATCAAGTCGTGCAACTAATTGCGACTGCCCTTAGTTGACAATAGCTGTCACATTTGAAGTTATAGGTCTTCACAAAACTCGAAAAATATGTTAATTTTTCCCGTGTGCAGAGGCCGTCAAAATTTTAAGTTGAGGTTTTATTTGTTCCTGAGTTAGTTAATTAACGTATAACTGTCACAAATGAAGTCGGGTCTCCACCAAATTAGCAAAATATGTTAATTGTACGCTTGTGCAGAGAGGCTGTAACAATTTCAGGCAATTCAGTGTAGTCGTTCCTGAATTATGTATTTAACCGATAACTGTCACAAATGAATTTGTTCCACCGAACTCGAGAAATATGGTAATTTTACACCTGCTTAGTGGGTGAAATAAATTCAGACTGACTGATTTGTCGTTTAAATGATATATATTATTTATAAATTAATAAATTAACATATAGCTCGAGTTTGATGGAGATCCAACTCGACAGATATCGGTTAGTCACCTAAAAATTCAGGTTAAACTTAAACGATAAAACCCATTTACAGCTGTAAGGCAATCAAGGAGCGGGTTGTGGTATCCACGATACGTGGGCTATCGGTGTCTCCACTGGTTAACTGCAACTGGGATCCCTCTTTTTAGTTTTTGCTTGAAAATCCTTAGAAATAATATGCGTTTAAAAATTACTTTTTAAATACAACACTTCTAAAGAGACCAGTGTATCCGATGTTACACATGTACAATCAATTTCTGATTTTATTTTTAAATGTAATTTTTTTAACTTTTCTTTTATTATTAAAGAAAAAATGTAAAAAATTTGTAAATTATTTATTCTGTCAATTGATTCAAGCATTGTCTCTGACTTTACGCAAGTGTGCAAAATTTCAGATCGAATGAACAGATACAAGTGTGTTAAATCTCAATTATAAGATTTGTAGCAGACAAACATTCAAGAAGTGAAGTTAAAGAGAAGTGTTGTAAAAATTAAGATCAATCGGAAGACAGTTGGTTCTTCTGCAGTGAAGTGATAACAGTTGTATGAATTGTTTTATGAAACCTAGATAGATTTACCTTTGTGATAGATATCTGCCTAAATAAATTTACCCGTTCATTGTTAGCTCCTGAATGTTGATTCGTCGTAGTCAGACATTGCAAAAATTATAAAAATCTCCGTTGATTATTGAGATGACGCTATGACTGAAATGCACTATATCTTATATGCAAAAACAATGATAAAAATAATTGATTAATGATAGATGAATAATGATTCATTAAAGATAAGTAGATGAAGCTCCTATAAGGTGCTCAAAGTTCGAGGGTGTATCAGTTCCATCAAGTTTTGAAGTAATATTATCCTCCATTCCTTCGCTATCAAATCCCACACCATAATCCACACAGAGACGTCAGAAGCTCACCAGATACTAATTTAGTATTCCAAAATCTAACAACCCCTTCTCAGCCATAAGCACAACTCTTATGACCAGGAACCGAGTATCTAATCATGATTTATCAGATTCGGCCTTGTTCTAACCCTCAGCTTGTTCACGTATATTACACTGATCCATGATTGCTGCCAGCACTTCCAATTTCACCTCACCAGTTTGAACTAAAATGCGCAAAATAAAACATAGTGTCAGAAGACACGTCAGAAGCGACTTCAAGCCTGCAGCGGGATGGTGTGAGCAGTTTAGCTAACGAACTATACCAACTCGTAGCACGGTAAAAAGTATCCCATCTTCTTGGTCGATTTCTGTTTAATCCAAGGGTGATGAATAAGCTAACGTTTAGTTCAAAAAACAATTTAATATAAAAACTTATCAGAACCCACGTGATGCGAAAAAAATCATCTCATGTAATCACTGAAATTTAACGAGAAACTTGCTCATTTATTTCTAATAAATTTTAACAAAGTTGACATTACTGTACATCAACATAAAATCTCAATAGGACACAAAAATCATAAAAGACTGGCTTCACATCTTAAATATCAGTGTGACAGATCCATCAACAAATTACATTGGGCCCTCGATTTAAAGTATACTACGTTATTATTTCAGTCACTGAGGATGTATATAGGTTTTACACGCTTCAAATGAGTGTAAATCTCATATTGAAGATAATTATTTTCTTTCACCTGATATCCTTATAGAAAGATTTTTTAGTTTATACAGAACATTTGACTATTCCCACGCATTTATTTTACCAAAAGCGTTGAATCAAATTCAGGAATGCGCTTACGGCAGACTTTCAAATGATTTCTGCTAGATTTTGAAACTGGAGAAGATGCAATTTGCATTTCATAATGTTCGTTATCCTTAAGATTGTTTGAGCCTGCCTTCGAATATATATGTACATAATGAGCTATCAATCGGTATTTTACTTCGTTGTCGTTGAGCGATAACCTGTTCGTTATTGAAAATGCTATTTCAACAATAGTTAGATCCATGTTTAAACAATTGTATCGCTTGTGCTTGGAACATAGGCAAGCAAACATGATGTTTGGTTTAACAGTCTAGCACTTACTTACTCGTCGCATTATTCACCCACTGAAGGATTATTTCGGTGGATAATTCTGTGAATTTTGACCGTGAAAAGCACCCTTGCGGCACCAAATCTCCAGTCGACGTCGATGCTTGTAAAGAAGCAGAGGTCGGGAGTTTAGGGCGCGGGTCACAGTAAATGTATTTTGCGTTCGGCAACATCTCAACCAGCCGGCGACTGCCCAGCCCGGTGAGATGGTCGCTCGGGATGACCAGACTGAAGCTAGGGTGAAAGTAAAAAACCTTAGGGTAGTATTTCGGTTCAAAGCTTCTAGATCCGGAATTTCTAACTCGATACTATGCACCAGCAAAATTATTCAAGTTAGGAAAACGTTTCAAGTGAATGACTCTAAATTTAGAATTCATCAAAAAATAAGCGTACGAACGTTTTGTTCGCTTTCGAGAGTTGCGTGGACGTATACACTCGAGACGCCTTATCACACACAGTTATTTGCTATGAAGGTAAACATAGCATGCGGAATTCTGCTAAGTTACGAGCTTAATAAATTCATAATACGCACATGAAAATTTTAAATACACGAGAAAAAATATATCGAATTGAGATGACTGCAAAGTGTACCTATTATATCTATTCAAAGATTCGATCTGACACAAATTATTGAACTAAAAGTGAGCGTCGCCAACTGGGATCCGTTTTTGACCGTGATGCAGTATTGGGCATCCATTTAAGGGATTCAAATCTCCCTCTCTGCCGTCCCTAAGAATGAAAGAGCACGCTGCATCAGATTCGAACGTTTATTGGCGGCGATGAGATCGGTAGAGTTTGAGTAAAGTTTAACCTCCAGACCATAATAATTCCTGCACCTTTCAATAATTTTTTATAGGCACAAAAAAATCTTGCTATAACTATTTTGCAAACTCGAAAAATTCCAAACAAAAAACTGTGGTGCAATTTTTTTTAATAAAGCTTCATTCGTAAGTCGTAACGACTGTTTTTTTGTTGTCTAATAGGCTTTGTTATCATATTTTCTAACATTTTTATTTGACGATTATGCTCATTATGAATGAATAATTTATATATTTTTCGTATTCGCTTACTTCAGAGTTTGATTAGGAAAATGTATGTAACAACCGACCTTCTAAGAGAGTGAAAAAGAATGTTCGGAGATCAAAACCAAACGTAACCTTTAGGATGCCAATATATAGCATAAACCTGCGATAAATCGCAGGAGAAAGCTTAGTGGTTGCTTCGTCTTCTATGAACGGGCTTGAATGTCAAATCTTAAGCTGATAGCTCCCTCATCCGGACCTGCAATCTTTGAAGGGTTGTAGGATTTTGCACATCCAATCCAAGTCATCGTCTCGTAGGTGAGGGAAGTGCCAGCGGCTTATTTTCCAACCGCGATCCTTAAGTGTAGTGCCAAGGCTGTCCGGCACACATGTACAGATTTGGGAGTTCGGCACTGCTCTTAATCGGACGCAGCAAACATCTTCTGTAACATAAATTGTAAATCAGTCACGCAAAATGATATTCATTCCAAACCAGCTAAGGAAGAGCGATTCGTTATTAAAATTGCAACAACATAATTTGATTATTAGCAAATAAAAACATTGTCTTGCATCTATAAGTGTGTGCCTGCGAAATAAACGTCTGTTATAATCACGTACGGAACTATCTATAATTATTATAAACAGGTTTTGGGGTTTGCGCATTTTAATGGACGAA
This sequence comes from Hyalella azteca, assembly GCF_000764305.2. NCBI lineage: Eukaryota > Metazoa > Arthropoda > Malacostraca > Amphipoda > Hyalellidae > Hyalella > Hyalella azteca. The sequence goes on from NW_025947702.1 coordinate 51,651, forward strand.
AACTATTGCAGTGGATACTTTATCTAATAACAAGCTAATTATTTGCGATAATCTTCCTCCTTACTGGCAATTATTGTTTCCAACGAAACGGATAATACATACGCATGTACGTTTTAGGCGACCCACTTATTAAATATCCTAGTATAAACGTTGCTTACGGAGAAAGATAAAACAATAACCTAACTTGATAATTTGGGAATGAGGTCATCACGTCACAGAATATTAAGGACAGGTCAATTATGAGACTTCGATGAAGTAAAGTCATAACCTATGAAATATCAGTGAAGCAGAAGTTGCTACAAGATGTCAGTCCATATTCAACGAACATTTCTTAAAATCGTGACTGTGTATTTTTCGCAATGAAATTATCATTGGAATGATTTTTATACGATCGTTTCCTTAAAAAACGTGACGAGATGAAGATGTATTTCAGCTGCTATTTGTCACTGATTTTTTAGCCTGAAAAGAAAATGCAGTCTTATTTATTGAACAAAGTGGCATTTAAAGCTGTCGTATGAAGTAATTCAAAAAAATAAGCGCCGCCATTTCAGTAAACGTAGAAAATAAACTATCTACATACTAACCACATGCAGGTAGTTCATTTTTTATACAGTAATCAAGGCCCTGAAAAGTATCGAAGCGTACGCCGAACATGCGGGGCTTGCGTTTTCGCTGCCTCACGTAGTTCATGACGTTGTATGGGGAGCCGTACAGGGCGCTGAGCCAGCATCTGTCACCACGGGAGGAGGAGGTGTACTAATAATAAATTGCCAGTTTTTATTGATAGATTTTGTAATATTGAAGAATAAATTGACAGCACGTCGTTAAAAAAGGTGTTATGGTGGCTGAACTATAGTTCCTTCTTGCAAATTCTTAGGAACAGCCTTCCATCAAACATGAAGCCGTTTCTCTCAATGTGAGACTTTGTAATAAACAAGTTCCTGAATTTAGTTCTAATATAAATCCTAAAAATTTTGGAATTTACTACATTAGTAAGCGGAGGGTTTGTTCAAAATGAAAAAAACACTAGGAGAATTAATAAGTCTGAAGTGAAAGGCGTATCCAATTAGTAGCAATAAAAATTCGTCTGATTTTGATATATAACTTTGCTTCCATGTACTAATTTGGCTATCCATCATTAACATAAACAAACTGAGAAAATGCGACCCACCCAAATTTAGCGATGACTGTATTTAAGCTTCCATCTTGAAGGATTGGAGCCCTCCAGTAGTAGTCCATGTTAACCAAGCATACGTCGCCGGTGTCGTTGGAAACAATCAACTCCAGAAGCTCATCGAGCTGCGGGATGGGGTTCGTATGGAAGGAAATCACAACGAGATTACTGGACTTTCTGTTGGGTAACAGATTTCTTACAGCTCGCTTGCCCTCATCAAAGTTTGTGATTGTCAAAGGTTGTCCATGGGGCGAGAGGTTTTGCGGATTTACTGGCATCTGTAAATAAGTTGATTGTTTCAGCTTCTGGAGCATAAAATCGAAATTGTTTTTTCATACGATTGTATTCATTGAATAATGCACTAGAATATGAACCTTTAGCAGTTAATATTATCCACACCGAACGTAAGAAAATTTCAAGCTCGCCAGGAAAGCCTCCCTTTAACACTTGAATAAAAACCACTACGCAAAACTCTGAGAAGTTTTCTAGCAACCAATACTATTTCTATTTTATGGAGGTGCTTACAAATAATCAATTTATTCGACTCACCTTTAACGAACGGCACTTGTTGACAACTGCTTCCAGCTTAGCTCTGATTTCTGGCAACTTTGAATATACTGCAGGCTTTATTTGTAGGCGACGTAGAATTTCCACGTACTCAAGTCTTTTTTTCTCGTCGGCATTGGAGACCGACTCCTTCCAGACCTGAAAATCTTCGTCGGCAGAAACTATCTGTACCTGCAATGCTTCTTTCCATTCATCCAAATCCTTCTTCACGTTGATTACGTCGTCAATCCAACTCGAAAAGTCATCATATTCCATGGCTAAATTTTTAAAACCGGAAATCTTATCCTGCATCTTGGTCTGTATTTTCTTCATTGAGTTCACAACACTTTCATCCCCACTGAGCAGGTCGTCTATCGCCTCTATTTTGTGCGTGGCGTGCGTATCTCTGGTGCACGTGAAGCACGCTAATTCGATGCAGTCCACGCACAGGTAATCCAGCGCCTTGCGGTGCTGAAGACATGGCGTTTCTGACGGTGAACGTGGTAAGCGTTGATACGGTTTGTTTTCAGATGGAATTAATGCGTAGTTAACCAATATTTTATTGATATCTTGGGCAGTTTCTTTCCTGCATTTAGGGCAGATACAAATATCTGATGAAGTCATTAGCTCCATGATGCAAAAGAAGCAAAATGTGTGGCCGCAGTTCAGACAAAGTGGCTTGTGGTTGCCAGAGTCGAATTCTTCGTTGCAAATGTCGCACTCTAATGTTGCGGCTGCCATGTTGAGGTACTGATATTTCTTCTTGCTATTTTTTTCTAATTAGTTCAACCCACAATTTCGAATGCCGCGAAGATAACACTAAGAAGAAATCATGGTCAAGTCATATGTTGAGAAGGTTTGTGTGTTGGCAAAATACATCATACGAGCTGTAAACATTCAAGTCCTGTTTAGTTATCAGACGGCGGGCAAAAACGAACTGACGATCCCATTCCAGAGTTAGACACATAGACACATTCCAATCAGCTGCATTATATACCTACATTTCAGCTAACCTTTTGACAAATAAGGAAAGTTTCAAGTATTAATACCAATAGCAGATATATCAGACTATCTAATGATTTCAGTTCCAATTTTAGCAGCACATGCTTTCGTGTTATAACTTTACCTATTGCTACAAAAATATTTTAATTCCAACGTGAAATTACAAGGTATCCTAGATTTATATTTAGAAATGTCAGAAGGTGGTGGCACGAAGAAAACTATTAAATCCACTAACAAAAATTACCAAAACAGGCAAGAAATTCAATATTTAGTGGTGTATTTATTACTTGCACCGCAAGAATCAGTTTTCATGTTTATTTCATACCTAAAAAATTATAACAAATTTAAATCCAACGTCGAATTTTGCCGCCAAATGTAACTGAAGACGGCCCAATGAAGACCAGATTTTTAGTATTTTTACAACGTTACGTAAGCTATGAAATTTGACACATTTTATATGTTTTAGACATATTTTATTTTCTGTATATAATTCTACGTTTGGCCATTTGGTACGATAACTGTCATAATTTTCTATCCCCAATATTTCTGATTTGATAGGCATTTAATCTTGGGAACATTTATTCCTGCAAGGGGAGACCATCAGTAACAACTTACCAAAAGTTATGCTCGAAGTTGGTCGATTGAAAAATACTCAAGTTTCCCCGCGGGCCGTTGCTATGGATACGATTAAGGATATTATTGATATAAATGTAACAAAAATTGTGCCAGGTTTTAATCAATTTTTTCGACTTGTCACATATTTGATATTTTCAATGATTTCGTTAAATTAGTTCATGTTCACTATAGTTACACGGTTACAGAATACGCTGATAGAATAAGACAAGCAGTAGTCACTACTGTGATTGGATATTGTGCTGTAGCCATTTTCGAACATTAACGGTTGCGAAAAAATTAAACTCATCTAAGCAGCTGCGATTCCTGTAAACGCATTTAAAATTTCCAAAGAACAGCAACGACTTCGAAATATTTATGTATGCAGTCAATATCAGTACTCCAACTGCAACTCAGTCGTGAGACAACGCGAGATGTCCAACGATCACTACTCCGGCAATCATGAAGATTCAAGATTCGAGCACTGTGCAAGAATTATATTATCGGTACAGTCATCAGCACGGTACGGTTACAGTCATAGTCGGTAGTGATACGGTCACGATCATCAACAGTAGAAGCACTGCAATGAGCTTCGAGTAACATAATCGACGATGAAGACTACCACACTATTCCGAAGTACGGTCGTTATAAAAAACCTACGACCAGACTGACCGTGAGATATAAATATCAGCGAAACATGACGGTTATGGACTACGGACGGCAACCGCTGACGACTACGGACGGCAACCACTGAAACGTTGGTTGGTTTCAGCTGCGGCACGGTCGTTGTGAACAATACGGTCGCTGGAAATACGGTCGCATACGACATTCGCCCTACCCTACGGAACTGTATACTGAATAAACGTTTATTGTTATAATGTAGAAGTTTGAGCGATGTTTGCTGATATATTTTCAACTTGGATTGTGTTCGAATCCAAGTTGAATTGCGTCTGTTTTATTGTACTAGAGATTTTGGTTAACGTAGGATGTGAACCTGAATTTCCCAATTAATATTAAATGCACCAGTGTTTCATTGCAGCCCTCTATCTGTCCCATATTTTTTGCCGTAAGCCGATAACGTTAACACGAACATTCTGAGAAAGTCTCCAAGACGCTACGGACGCAACCTGAGCAAATTACAGCAATTGACGGTCAATAATAAGAATTACAACATTAAAACTCCAATCTCAAAGATCTATTAAATTTCTATAACCTAATCAATTAGTTGTTGCCCTAGACTCCTGGTGAAACGTTAATTCTGGTGAAATTATTCAGTTCAGTTGAATCATAGCATTTAAGATCCACTAGAGCCAGATCGTTTTGTTCACAGTTTATTCACGAGTTTCTTCTTGTAACAGGTTCAGATAGCCGTTCTCTGAGAAGGCTTGGCTAGAACACTAACACGGCAAGAAGACGTTCTTTATAGATAAGACTTCTTATCTTATGTGGCAGACCTTCTATAGATGACATTCATTTCATTAAAAAAACTATTCGAAAGTTTTTTAACAATTCACACGCTAAATACGTGCATGTGGTCCTAATACACTCACGACGGTTAGCATGAAGCAAGAGTTAAATTTCAAAAGGCCCAGTCTTCAACTGCGCGCAGCGTTCACCTCCGCTACCGAGATTAGACTGACTACGCGCGGTGGGTGCAACGGTTATCTTACTTATCTATGCTGCGGATGATGCAGAAAATTTCTGTTTGTGAAGAAACAATTTCTGTTATCGGAGAAACACGACTCTTTACTGAAATACTAGTTTTTGAGAAAGAAATATACCTTATATGAGTTTTATTTCTAGAATTTATAGTAAGAGACGACTCTACTGACTTTTTAGGACATAGCTGCGTTTCATCTGGTAATCAGAAAGTTCTTTTATTTTAAAGAAATTTCTGTGCATCTGGCAACACCGTTGCCGCGATGCCATCACCAGCAGGCAGCGCTAGACGTTGAAGGGCGACGATGGAACTCGTAACGAACTCGTTTCGTCGACGAATACGTTTGCAAGAGGCCTTTAGAAAATCTTGTAAAGGATAAAATTTCACGCAATTTTAATTTTTAATTATACTTTTAATGTTGTATATATGCTGTTTAATCCAGCACGGCCAATTTGAACCCGCTTTCACCCTTAATCCTGAATTCATTTTCAGTTATTTAAGCACCAGATCGACAGTTTTGCGTTCACGGCTTCGAACTCGGAGGTGTGTACAGTTGGCTAGAAATCTGTGCCGAAAAATACGTAGAATAAAAACGATTGCTCAATTTATATCTTAAATATTTATGAAATATTAACCAAATTTTTAATTCCCCTTAAAAAAACTGAGTTATCTCTATGATCGCCATAGTGCCAGGCCTGCTATTAGCCTCTTTAAGTGAATAAATTTCTAGATCTGGGAAAACGTTCGAGTTAAATTTGAGAAGTTATGACTAATAATTTCAGTTTAGTATCGGCTGAACTGAAACAGGTGGAATTATAACAGACTTTTCACCGCTTTAAAGTGTATAAATTTCTAGGTTGGGGGGAACTTTCGAGTTGCATATTAAAAGGTATGAATACTTATTCTATCATATAAACGGCTGAATTAAAAATAAAAAACTGATGCTCGTGACATTATGAAAGACTTTTTGCCGCTTTAAAGTGAATAAACTTCCAGGTTTGGAAGAACTTTCGATTTGAATATCAAAAGTTATGAATACTAATTCCATTTTAGAAACGGCTGAACTGATACATGTGAAATTGTAACAGATATGTAGCCGCTTTCAAGGGAACAAATTTCTAGGTTTGGATGAACTTTCGAGTTGAATTAAAAAAGTTGTGATACTAATTCTCTCCTGGAAACGGTTAAACTGATAGGGTAACGTGGGGCAGCGCGCCCCCCACTTTTTTTAAACTAAATTTTTGATGAAGTTTTAATTGATACGAGGTGGTTCTTTGTTTTGTTTAAAGGTGCAACTAATGAGGAATGTATGATGTGAATTAGGCGCCTATAGAGTTATTCAATTTTTAATGAAACACTATTTTGTAAATTATTACACTTCTTTATTCATGAACATATTTTCCATCCGAGTTACTCTGGAATGTTTGCATTACAAGGATCTTTACATGTCCTTTCTATTCTCTGTGATGCAGGAGGATCAGCTGATGAGAGGCGTCGTCGTATCCATGCTACTCGGTGGACCATCAGGATGAAGGAGGCAGCTGAAGAAGAGGTCAGCACTCATGTTGTGGTCCATCATTCACGTTATTGTGAGAAGTGATAGTGTAAATCTTTAATTAATGTCTGTAAATTTCTAACTTCCATCCGACGAAAAGATGAAGATTGGCTGGATGAAACTGTGCTGCATTTTGGGTGATGTAAGCTGTCGTTATATTGTCGTTATATATTCTTCTTTGTTATATTAATATTCTCCGGCATGCGATGGTAATTGAAATGATGCGAGAGTGTTAGATATCTTTTTCCCAAATTGTTAAATACCCGGTTTTCTCTGAATGAAGTTTTTTTCTTTAATCACTTATTTACGTTGACATGCTCTAATGATCACGGACTCATTCACGCTCTAGTTCTCTTCTGCAGGGTAACCCGTTTTGCTCACATTTCTTGCTTTAGCTATACGCAATACATAAAATTTGCATTTAAAGGTTGTTCAACTTCCAAATTAACGTAATTTTATCTGCTCAGGATCCTATTACTAGAAGTAATTGTAAACAGGCACTTTCTAAATGAAAGAAACGATGTAGGAACTGAGAAATCTTTATTAAGGTAGTGGTATATCATTCCTATAAGCTCGTGACAATGTAAGGCTTCGCATGAATTGCCATGTAATTCAAACATACAGTAGAAACAATTTCAGATTTGATGCGGGGGCTAGTTTACAAGTTAAGAAGATGGTTAGGCGATAAAAACCTGCCATGTTTCCCAATTGCGTCCGTGTTTACTGTTATCAAAATTATTTCACTACTGAGAAATAATCATACGTTTCTCTAGGTATTTGCCAATAGGTTGGAACCAAAATTGCGCTTATCGAAAGTCTTATTTCATTCAATATTATAGATACCAAGCAAAGTTGTGTAAATCTCTTCGTTTGGAAAGACTCCGCTCACGTTGCCAGGGATATTGATATCTTCATTCATATAATTTTTCACAACATTCTGTCCTCATTAAATTCTTATTTTCTAGAGCGCATGATTAAAGATGCTGCCACATGTTTCATACAGCAATCTTTTATGAGCTATGACTTTTTTCCAGAAACTAACGTCAGCCTGCGTATATAATTAATATTCTGAAGATATTAATATACCACGAATGTAGAAATATTTAACTAAAGAAAATGTCCAACATATTCTAATGTACGGTTGCCGCAAATCAGTTTTGGCCAACCTGACGTGTAAGTCAAACGTGTATTTTGGTAGCGAGGATACGAAGATTTCGAGGGCACGACGCGACTGGCGCTTCAAGTCAATAACAACAAACTCTTCACTTCACAAACACTTGATGCGACGCGATTTGGAGGCCTAACGCTGGCATGGTTAATAGAATAGTATATCATGTGATGTGTTCAATAATTTAATTTAACTGTGAGTATTTACTCCGTTCATTGTTTTAATTTAATCACTCGTGAAGTCTCCTTGAAATGGGCAGGTGACCCCAGGGTATATCACTTGAACAGGATGAAATGTAATCACTGCCGTAATTCGTCTGAAGCTACAATAACAATATTCGATATCAATATAATGTTGTATCAAGCATGTCCTCATCCGTAAACCGCTGTTGTGCGATTATTATACGAGTAAAAAGCACAAAACACAACAGACCTAACAAGATTCTATAAGCCGTATGATTAAAATGATTTTGAAAATTATTTTTTTTTCAATTTCTCTGCATATCACCGCGTGGCCGCCAGTGGATAATGTCTTGTAGACCAGGTTAGGTCTCAAATTATCTTGCCCGGGAATTTGCGATCCACCAACCGCACAAAAAGCCTGAAAAGTAGAAGACAATTTTTAGAAATAGAAAGCTTAAATTTTCGTTTGAAAGAACTTCAATTTTTTCATTTTACTTTTGTATTGATTCTTTTCACTACATAAAGACACTTCTACCATGCAGACATCGTTGGGGGTTTGGTAAATCTTAAAGCAATTAATTTGCTTTTTTTGTATATTTTTTAATACATATGTCTGGTATTTTCCCATTTATGAATGTTATGGAGAAAACTTGACAACAAATGTTGGTTCAGAAATTGTGCACACGAATAAGTTCTTTCTTTACTGGGCTTTCAAAGTTGTAACGAATGGTAAACATGGATTTAAATAAATCATATTTATATTTGAAAAAACTCTTTTTATGCATATCATCTAATGAAAAAATTCTTCCGCTTTGAAGTTAGAAGATAAATTTTTGAAATTATTTTAATTAAAAAATAGAAAATAGTCATAGAAACCAGATGTTGAGATATAATAATAGTTCAACAGCCTTGTTGATTACCCTCCATAAACCTTGTTTTTTTCCAGTATTTTTGTTTATTCTCATTTGAGGCTGAAACAAATACACAATTGTTATCAATTGTCATAAAAATTATAGATTTTTGCGTAAATATTATTGGTACTTCGAAATAAGATGCATATTTTATGGGACTCATTTATTCGAAAGTAAACCTTTGTGGAGTTATTTAACATTCAACTTCTCAACTTTCCACGTGATTCTTTTCTCCATTTCTTTACCATATCCTAACATAATCCCAAAATTTTACAAACAGTAAATTGCTTACCTACGCTTTTTTAACAATAAATCTAAAAAAATGGAATTCACGCTTGTAATCATCGGTAAAAAACTGCTCTAAATCGCGCCGCTTCAACACATTTCTGCCTGGTCTCTCCCGTTTGGAAAGACCCGGCGATTCTTGCTTCAACATTCCTCCCTTCCATCCTTCAATATTCAGGGCAAATATTGAACAAATGCATCATATATACTGTGTTAGATTCCTGCCGTCACATACCTACTACCACGCCGCAGCATTTTACATCCATTGAATGATGTTGTTCGTTGACAACTCGATGAAGGTGAGATCAGGTGCACTGCCAGCTGACGTCAGGGGCGCCGCGCCAGGGTCGTGGTATACCTCCCGGATTTGGGGGAGCTCCTCGAACAGCCGACGAGCGCCCGTAGCGGTGAGACCATTTCTCGGTAAGACCACACGCAGGCTGAGATGGCAATCAATTAAAGAATTAAGAAATAGTTAATATCCTTGTTATTTTATACTCTGATTCAAAAAAATATTTGTCAAATATATAAAGTCTCTTTCAAGTAGATATCAATTCATTTCGAAAGAGACAAATTCTTAGTTCTCAAATGGCAAGCGCTAGAGTAAAAGAAACTGCCAGAATGTGAATACGAATTAATTCATATTGAGTGTATTCATACGCACCGAGAATGCCTAAATTGGCGCAGGATGCCGATCATCCAGTCCAAGTCCTCGTCGCAGAGGTCTGGGAAGTGCCAGCGGGTGACCTTACAACCGTTCTTCCACAACAATGAACTGACGTCGAGAGGCGTTCCTCGTACATAACAAACATCGTCTGAAGAAGAGGCCGGACTCAAATGAACAAGAAAGATTTTCTCACTTAATGCATCCTTCTGTTCAGTATTAAAAATCTGTGTGATCCTCGGGCAATCCAAGGTCCAGCATTTTGACGGTAATGATGCCTCTGACACAATTTATGACAATTGCTCCTAACAATTTTCTGATAAAAAGTAAAAATACAGTGCAAAGAAATTGACTTCTAACCGAGGCTATTAGTGATTCAAACTCGCATTGAAGACGCCTACACTGACAGCTGTTTTATCATCCTGCATCTTAATTTGGCTGCATTGATGGTCTGTGGCAATGTGTACGTAACGAATCGAACTTTCTTTTTCAATATGCAGATCACCCAGGCCCATAAATGCTAAGTCAGTTTGCGTTGTTCATTGTCTTCGCAGTGACGATGGTTAATAAAAGCCTCCGACCTCTTCAACGGGCCAATTGATAGAGATGACAGGGACGTGTTTGTTTCATTAAGTTATGCTCTCAGTAAATTATGTTAACTTGTACAGTAGCGTGGTTATTACCTTAAAAAATAAAACTCAGTACTCACTGCAGTGAGTGCCAGAGAGCGCATTTTCGCGTCGACGAAAACTTGAAGTCACGGACGGACAGACGGACGGACAGACAGACAGACAGACAGACGGACATGGCGAGCACAATAGTGCATTTTTCCATAAATGAGAAAATGCGCTAAAAAGTAATGACTTATGATAATGCAATGCATTGGCATGGTATATCCATGTATCCATGCTACTGTTCGTCCACCACCGTCACTCATCGTTGCCAAGAGACGGCGAGGTCACTTTCTGCTTTTTAAATCAACAATTTTCAATATCAGTTTAACATCAGTTCAACAAGGAAGGGTTCAACTTACGGTTAAATATTCGAAAACTTACCAATTTGCTTTGGTAAAATTTGACACCATTCGCCGTAGCGGTCGCTGTCAAAACGGACACCGCTCTTGCAAGGTCCCGCTCTAGTTGCCCCTGTTTGGAATTTGGGTAACTCATCTTTCGCATGAAGTCCGAGGTAAGTTACCGAAAGATTTTAATTTTTATGTTAAGAGTAATTTATTTTGCCCACTTATTTGAAAGTGTTCGCGAACCTCAACAGTTTCCGCTTTTCATTTAATTTTCACTTGCTCTTGATGAACTCGAACTCAACTTTACTTCATAGTTGTGAGCATCTCACTGTTTCTTGAAGTATATAAAATGTAGAAAAACTAGTTAGTGTTCTGATCTAACAAACTTGCTTCAGGAATCAAATGTGCAACATAAGCGACGATAACAATTCATGGAAGAATGCCGTTTCTTAGGAAAGACTTGACAAATTCCACAACATGCAGTCGATAAAACGGTAATTTAATACAATTAGAATGAATCAGAAATAATGCGGCTAAAATATGAATCGGTCTTAGGATACAATCTACCACTCTGCATACCGACGTAGCGCCGGTTTTGTGAGAAGTGCCAGACTTGATAAACGGAGCCATACACGGTATCTAGGTGGTCTCTGTAAGCATAGGAAAATGTAAGAGAATGTATGAACATGTGTCAGGTGACACTATTGATACCATTTGTCCCTGGATATTTCCTCATTAATATCTTCCTTGTTGAAAGATAATCTCCTTCACTTCGATATGTCCATAAACATTTCCTTGTGTTTGCCTTCCCTGTTTATTAAGTCACGCCCTTGGTGACGTCGGATAGCGAAGCTATAGAAGCTCTGTCTCAAGTGATTAACTTCAGTCTTGGGCGAGGACCGCTACGGTATACCCCATAACCCCATTGCTCCTGTCCCTGGCAAACAGGACAGTAACGCTAGCTCAAAGTCTGAGTGGAGAACGCCCCGCTGATACACTATAGACTCATTTATTTATTTACTTCAACTAGACCCCGAAGACATCATTGTTAAAGCTCCAACTTATAAACTTAGATTATCCTAAACTGTAAGCCGAACTATAATCCTACAAGTATATTATATAATCGTTTACGCTGTTCCTCTATAACCTCGGATCCCGCTACTGAAGAACCACCCTCAGGTCATACTTAACTACGATTCTATATCGCATCGTCTACTACCAAATCGTAACATCTCACACAAGAAACATTACCTAACAAAAGAATGGGTAGAATTAGGTACAGTAATTTAGGGAGTTTTCCGAGTTGTTATGAAGTTGAAATTGCCATATCACGTCTAGACTTATGAGCATGGAACATGGAAAATTCAACTCAGGTTGGAGCTAAGAACGTTATTTGCGTTCCAACCACCAACAAGGGAAAGCTTCTATTGAATGAATGCTCACACGTGACTACTACCAGACAAAACATGAGTTTACACAAAATTTGATGTTCATTTTAAAGGTCCATTCGAGTTACGATGGAAGCCAAAGCGAGATCACGTCAGAGGCGACTCAGGATCTGAATGTGAATGAAACAACTATTGCTCTATTTAGTAAACTGATATACATCATCGCTTGCTCATACGTTATAGTTAAACGTGAAAACATCTATGCATAAACATCAACTAGAATACACATGTGGCATGGGCTCGGGCAGAATTTCTTCACATGGTTCATTTACTTTGTACTTATTCTTAAACCATGGCATATTTCACTCCATTTATGAGCGATAAGCTTTTTAGATAAGCTAAATATTAAACACACTACATTCGGGTGGTGGTGGTGGTGGTAATGGTGGTGGATAGTAGGAGATGAGACAGGACTGTAGGAGAGGAGACAGGACAGTAGGAGATGAGACAGGACAGTAGTAGATGAGACAGGACAGTAGGAGATGAGAAAGGACAGTAGGAGATGAGACAGAACAGTAGGAGATGAGACAGGACAGAAGGAGATGAGACAGGACAGTAGGGGGTGAGACAGGACAGTAGGAGATGGGACAGGCGAATGACGCATGGTCGGTTTGGTTAGAGGGGGGGGGGGTGATGTGAGGATGATAGAATAGAAATGTCGGCACTGAAGAAATAGGCTCATGGCCTATTGCCGATTCCTGTACTTTTTGTGACTTGATTCCACAAGGGATCCGGCATTTGGAACCCGATCTTTCCATAGCTGACGATTGATTGAGATAGCTGCTGGACTTATTGCCTGGTCCGTAATTTGCTAGGCATCTTAAGACTGAACATATGCTCCTGCATAGCTTCGTCCAGTCTGTTCGTGAAGGCGTTCATATTCAGAGCGTCAACGATGCTGTCAGGGTGGCTGCACATTTCCGTGACTCTAAGCGAGAAGAAATATCGTCGCATGGATGTGTTACAATGCAGTTTTTAGTTTATAGCCGTGGCCCCTGATGTTGTTCTTGTTTCTATTTCCATTAATCCTTCTGGGACCTTGCATAAACCGTGGGTACACTTGTTTACTTCAATGAGGTCACAACGCAGATGTCCATAACGGAGGCTTGAAAGCTCCATAATCTTTAATCTTTATTCATAAGGTTTGCCTTTTACTCCTGGAATTATCCTTGCTGCACGTCTTTGAACACTCTCGACTAAATTTTCGTCCTTTTCTAATTTTGGTGACCTCACTGCGTTTCCAAACTCTAGATTCGGACGCACGACAGCAACAAATAACAGCGTCATTGCTTCTGCATCTATGTACTAGCAGGAACGTCTGATCAGTCCAAGTCGATGATTGGCTTTATTATCTTGAGCTTCAAAATGCTTAGAAAAGTTCAACTCATTGTCGATATTAACTCCTAAATCTTTTTCCATTGTGGACTTTGACGTCATCACTCTGTCGTTGCAACCATGTCTTCTCATACTGTAATCTTGCTGTTCATTATTCTTGCCAAGGTGGATTACTTCTTTACATTTGTTAGCATTTGAACGCAGCTGCCACTTAACAGCCCAGTCAACTAACCTGTCAAGATCACCTTGTAGTTGTACTTTTTGTGACGTATTCTTCACTGCATTATAAATTTGTACGTCGTCAGCATACATCGAGCACACGCTAGACACAGCTTCTGGCAGATCGTTTATAAACGCAACGAATAAAACAGGCCCGAGAGCGCTTCCTTGTGGCACGCCGCTGCGCACTGAAGCCCAGTCTGATACCCATTAATTCTGACACGTTGTCGTCTCCCTACTAGAAAATCTCTGATCCATTTGAGTACATTACTCTCAATTCTCAAAGATTTCAATTTCCGCAACAGCCGCTCATGTGGGACACTGTCAAATGCCTTGGCAAAATTGAGGTACCCAGCATCTACTGGCTCCCATCCGTCCAGCAGGCGGGTCCATTTGTTCAGAGTATACAAGAGGTGATGGTTCTATATTTATATAAGTTTGAGTACTACTGAGAAGAAATATATATTTACATATATGGATACGTACTCTATTTTCATTCGCTTCACTTTTTTGTGTATTGTATGATTATAATTTTTGGTATTCTTTTTTTCTTTTGCTGATTTCATGATCATTAATCGAATTTATTCTTGAGAAAAGGTTACTCACCCCAGCCTCCTTGCAACGAACTCATATTATGCCAGTGAAAGTTTATAAATAGTGGGCATTTTATCATTATTTTCACACGTTCTTATTACTATTATTTTTTTGAATTGTAAAACTATTGACGAATGTACCTCAAATCGTTGATGCTGACTCCCATGCCTCCATCCGCCTGTCCTGCCGGTCTCCAGAAGGAGTCCAGAGGCAGCAGGCCGATGTCGCCGGTGTGGTGGGCGGCGAGGTGGGAGAGCAGCTCCCCCAGGCCCGAGATGGGGCGGGTGTGGGTGGACAGCACCACGAGGCGACTGGGCTTGATGTTGTAACGCAGCCTGGTGACAGCTTGCTGTGCTTCATCCCATCTAGTGACTGTCCAAGGCACACCGTGCTCATATGTTGAAAACTCATATGTCTGGAAATTCCACGGAAAATTTTCATTATGTTACTTATATTGATGAAGAGTAATTCTATAAGCAATATTGGTTATTCAGTAACACGAATGCGTTTGCAAAAGTAGAAAAAGTACATTAATATAAAAAAACGTTAGGCATATGAAAATCATCATTTCTCCGCTTCAAAGGAGGCTTTATAAACGTTTCTTTTTCGTACGTTTGCTAAAGCCTTCAGCCTTCTAAAGTTCCCTAATTTAAAAACGAAGTAATAGTTTGCGCTTCCTTTCGAATATGAAATAATCTCAACAGGTATTTTCTCCTGAATCTTGCTTTTATTCCCTTTCTCTTGAAAATCCATTAGATCTATTTATCGTTCTCGTATACACTGAAATCAGTAAAAGTCTTTTTTTTAATCAAAACAGCACAAAATTAATACCAGATCCATTGCCTGGTTGAATCTCAGTAAGAAGGAAATAAACACGAATCGATCGTAGAAGACAATTAATGTTGAGACTCAGAGGGAGGGAATTTTTATCGCCATATATGGCCATCCAGGCCTCTTTTATATCGCAATGTATTCGCTGAGTAGCGCACAATGACAGTGGGGTCATAAACTCTGAATATGAATGGGTTATTGTAGCATGGCTTCAGGCTTGTTGCTGGGCAAAACTGGGTCAGGAAGACCCACACAGGAGTGATAAGTTTTGCCTTATTAGTACATTGACCCTCATTCTCTGAGCAATGACTCACCGGCCCAGGAACCTGGAATGTTCGAGGAGTCGATCCCGTAGCTGCGCCTTGCGGTGGCGTCGCCTGAAGGTCGCTTTGCACTCGCAGCACGGCCGCGCCAGCGCCGGCGCACGGTCGCGCCGTCGCCGCAACAGCAGGCCCTTGAATCTAGAATTTAGAATCTATTAACTCGTTAGCAGCACGAGATAACACTTAACATAAAAATACCCAAGTAAACGTACGCAACACATAAACAATAAATAAGTTATCCACTTTTGCAGCATTCATATATTGATTACGATGTAAGATTGATAATTTCTTGGTAACACATTTTAACTTAACCCTAAGAGTTTCAAACTTGTTGGTATGAGACAAACATGCCCGAATCTGCTCTAAACCTGCTATAACCTGTTGCGTAACTCAAATCAGCGCAGACTCCTGCTGCGAATTTTAATTACATTTACGCCTCAAATATGTCATTCCACTCGCCTGTAACGAATCAAATTTCTTCAAAGTTGCAGACAACCTCGCTCTGATTTCTGATATCTCTATATTTTCAGGAGGTTCAAATTTTAGACGACAAAGCATTTCTTTGCATTCATGTCGCCTATTCTCAATCACACCAATGGCCGGGGCATCCCAAGCCTGGAGGTTTTGCTCTGTCGACATTTTTTGGGCCAGCAGCGAATCCTTCCATCCTTGAAATTCAGTATTCAGGTTGATGATTTCATCAATCAAACTCGATATATCCTCTAATCCGGAGACCAAATTATTCACGCGCCCGAGTTTATCGTGCATTGTTGTCCGTATTTGTGTCCATGAGTTCAAAACAGATTCATCCTCTTGAAGTAGGTCGTCTATTGACTCAATTAGGTGATTTTTATGTGTACCCCTGGTGCACTTGAAGCACACGGGTTCCATGCAGTCCACGCACAGGTAATCCAGCGCCTTCCCTTGATGGAGGCACGGTGCCTCTGACTGCGAGCTCGGGGGATGTGGGCGAGCCGTGTTTTCTGAAGGAATCAACGCGTAGTTGACCAACATTTGATCAATTCGTTGAGAAAATGGTTTCCTACATTTTGGGCAATTTTTGGTTCCAGGAAGTCTTAGTATATTTGTAATGCATGAGAAGCAAAACGTGTGGCCACAGGTAAGGCAAAGCGGCTTGTGGTTGCCCGAGTCAAATTTCTCGTTACAAACGTCGCACTCTAGCGTCACACTTGCCATCTTGGTAAAAGTTTAAAAGTTTCATGTAACTAGTATTGAGTGATGTCCAGTAAAATATAAGTACGCTTCACACAAACCTTCTGAGTGTTAGTTAATGATCCGGCATCTGTTGGTGTAATATACGCTTGTTTTGTTGCCATTACTTCTTTCCTCCAAGAAAAGTAAACTCGGTTTACTCGAATTAACCTATCATTTATGATGCTACTGCACAAATAAAGTCAATTGTAGCCTTCCTTAATCCTAAATCAGGTTAGAGACGAAGACGCTTAAATAAACTCATACTTTTGCTTGAAACCTGCACGTCAACATTGAAACGTGGTGCTTCATGGATGTTAATCTCATATAAACTTTGATTGAAACTTGTACTGTCTGAAAGCCTAATTTCCTGTACTCGTTCATCCACAGTAACACTAATTTTTCATCACTCAAAATTTAAACTGGAATGAACAAAGTCAAGAACAATCATTGATAACGCGTGACTAAATGGTTGTATGGGGAGCTGAAGTACCGATTCTGGACATCGTCATGCATCTTCCCACTAATTCATATTTTCAATCAGTTACAGAGGAGAGGTTTCCCCCCAGCGATCCCGCATTCGTATAAAAAGGAAATAAAATATGTTAGTCATGAAAGTCACTGAGGGCGCATTTTCATGCTGGCAGCATGAGCGCTGACTTTTCTCCGTGCACTTCCTTGAGAAATTACTTAAAGAATTTCTTGTTTTAATTTTTAATTTCCAAAATGGAGTGGGGGTATAAACGAAGCAAAAATATCTTCTTAAAAAATTTACATTGCCTGCTATTAGTGCCTTTTTTCGGATTGAAACAAGAAGAAATTAGTTACCATAATATATATTAGGATTATTTACTTCTTTACACGTCTGCCTTGCATCTGACATGCAAGTATCTGATGTTACTTGTGAGGTGACGTCATCTTGAGGACCTTATCGGGAACACTCAGAGAAATCGACAGACTTTGTCCAAATAGTGATGCACTTCTTGCCCTCGTGTGGGCCTTTTTGACTCAGTTTTGCCGGTAAAAAGATGTATCAGTGCTACCTGCAGATAGACTGTCACTTTTTGGACAATATGAGCCATTCATTCGAATGAGTGAACTCTGATTTTTCAGCTTGTAAGCGACAGCGCCCAATAACTGATGAAATGATGCCTTATGAAATGAAGATGAAGCTTGCAGAAATACCTCACTGCCTGCAAATATGTTAAATATGAATGTTTGACGAAGTTAAAATACATAAAGTACCAAAATTTTAAGATTGAATATTTTAAAAGGGCAGTATATAGTTTTCGATCACTGAAATAACATGAATTTGGCACAATTTAATATAATTCTTTGCTTAAATTTTCATTGTTCTATTAAAAAGACATCAACACAATGAAAATTTCTCTGGCAATGAAAAGAAGAATATATTTTAATAAAAAGAAAATGAAAGGATTCGGTGGTATGAAACTTCCGCTCAAGATATACGAACAAAGTTTTCTCAATGCGATCTTTATAAGCGAAAGTTAGATTAATGAGTAGTAATAAATGTCTTTCTGTCACTGCTCTTTCCGTCTCTGCATTACTTATTAGGATGGGAATACTTGGGACAAACTCGGGTCTTGAGTCTTGACTCAACGTCTTAACACCCGACCGATACAACAGCAGAAGTATTGTAATAATTACATGTTTTTATTCATTGAATTATAATATGTTGATAATTAATATTATGATATTATGAGGGCACAATATCTCTGACGGTGGTGACCTGATGCGTTGAATCGTTTCGTTTTCTGATGTAATTAATTAATGCGTAATTAACAGACATTTGGTCAACAGGCTAAGAAGTTCCTTTCTTGCATTGATGAAAAAATTCTTTTTCAAGAAGCTCTTTGCAAATTTTGAATGCAGGAGAAATAAAATGAGTGGCCGCACTGCAGGCAGAGTGGCTTGTGGTTGCCTGTGATGAATTTTTCGTAACAAACTTAGCACTCCAACGTTAGGGTACGTACACAGTGAAAGCAGGTTTGCCCGCGAGGGCAACCTGCTTCAACCTGCCACGAGAATGAACATAGGATAATAATGTAAGTCTTCACAGTGAAAACCTGTACGAATAGGCTTCTGCCGACAACCTGCTTATACCTATTTACCGGAATGTGCTGCACATTCTTATCTGCTCAACCTGCTTGGCATATGGTCATTTTTGATTTAGTTGTACCTTTAAACCCTCCATTTTCTTCGTTTCTTTGGCCCTCTAGCGGCGTTGTGTCGAGGGTTGAATAGGTTGTTGATGCAAATTGCACCACTGTTTCACAAGTCGATGTTCAACTCTCTTCAGAATGTAGTTGATGGTCTCTTGTGTCATCCTTGCACATGCAAAAAAACGTGATTTGTCATTTTTGAGATCTCTGAAGAGATTATGTTACTCTCCCAAGTCTTTCCTCCTCCTATTATTATCATGCACTTGCATTCGTTTCCTTTTAACTTTCGGAAGGATGCTGTCTAGCAGCAAATAATCCTCGTCAGACGATGAGCTCTCCATCATAACACGTACTCCTCACTCCAACACCTCACCCAGAGCACTGATTAGGTCGCAGTTGGTTTCCTGCTTCCTCTGTGAACACCCTCTCGCGCTTGTTTCGGGACGACTGAAATAGCCCAGTATTGCCAATACCAGAATAATTTTCATACTTCTCCCCGTGCGCAAGCATGCTGCAGAGCAAATTAGCCAACATGATTACTTGCTGAAAGCCACAGGGACCAAACCCCTTCATTGATGTAAACCAGCGAGCCAGTGAGCTGCAAGCCGCCAAAACAATGGTCGTAACCCACACGCTAAACCCCAAAATATTTCTATTCCATGTAGCCTAACCCCTTCCCCACTTTCGATAAAGAACGCCCTGCGCCACAGTGCTATCAGTGCACTGCTACCTCTCCAGCCTGTCCGTTCTTCTGGAGGCTAAACCTCCACGCTTACCCCCTGCTCCCCCTCCTTTCGGTACCAGCTTGCGGAAGAATTCTAAACAAACCTAACCTAACCTAACCTAACCCTTTCGCGGAAAGGTGGAGAGGAGGGGGTAAGTGTGGAGGAAGAAGATGCTGGTGAACGCCAGGGCTGGGCATACGCCTCCTTGCTCGGTGGTTCGCCTCCCGTGGCGCAAGAGGGACCCTCCCGGGGCCGGCAGCTGTTGGCCCCTGGAGCGGCAAAGAATCCACCAGGGGGCGGGGGGCAATGCGGGATCAAGCCGCAAGGGGAGATGCCCAAACCCCCCCCCCCCCGCTCACAACAGAGGAAGAAGGGAGTAGCCGCCCCGGACCCCTCTATAGAAACTTTCGAGGCGAGGGCCCCTC
>NW_025947703.1:0-688 GCF_000764305.2 Hyalella azteca
CAGATTCGTAATCTACACCCCAAAAAACATATAATTAAAAAAAAAACACCCTTTTTTTTGGATGTAGTTAATCTGCAATAATACCGAATATATTAAGTAAAGTAGGTATCCAGCACAGTGACAAACCACTGAAACCAGTCACAGATTTTTCAGAATCAGTTCAATATTAATTTCTTCATTTACTCAAGATTCAAACAAATTTCTCAAGTATACTATAATAATGCTGTAGGCTATACTATAATACATTACCATTCTCATCATGATACTCTCATCAGTGTCATTAGCTCATTAGCCTCATTACTGTGTTTTGAGTTTTAACCATGACAGTCTTGACAAATCATCTCTAGAGAGTAGAGACTCTAGCTAGTGTAAAATCTGAATTCTGAAACAAAAACTGGGGCACTGGCCAATAGTGAATAGCTAGTCCATTTAGGTACTCCATTATACATTAGTCACCACTCAGGCACTCACCAGAATGCCCAGATGTCATGTACTATATGTATGTAGTAGGCCTACTGTACCTACTACTCAGCTAGCCTACTAGTAAGTAGTAACTTGAACTAGTAAGTACTAAGTAGTAGGTAGCAGCCAGCAGGCCATGGTGCAGAGGGTGGTTGCAGCGTCGCCAATATATGGGTTTTTAAGCCCTAAGCATTGCCGGGTAATTTTAAGATGCGTCGCCGGGTAA
>NW_025947704.1:0-589 GCF_000764305.2 Hyalella azteca
ACTTGTGACTGCCGTCTTATTGCTGCCACTTGCCTGTTAATTACTTAAGATCCAACTTAATTCACTTCTTAAATGATTTATTTCATACATAAATGAATTTTGAATGAAAATATAATTAAATTCTTTATATTCCCACAGTGGCTATTCATGTATAATAAACGAACTGAACTAAAATAACACTTCGTTCCAACATATTTTTCAAGCCAAGTTCAACCAGGTTGAAGACTAAACATTAAAGATGGAAAGATAAACATTCCTACTTCGATGCTCTTCATATATAGTTAAAAGCTATTTTAATTATTTATTAATAATTAAAATTATTATTTTAATAATTATATTAATTTAATCATGGTAATGAAAATTAAACCATATACATTTTCAATGATCTATTCATCAATATTCTTTAAATCAATAAAATTTGCACGACTTTCAAAAATGTAACAACTAATAACAAATCACAGCCTCTACCTCAATACACCGTCACAGAATTAACTTCTTACGTGAAACTTGTATTATAAAAACATAATTTCATAAGGTTCATAGCCGAATGTACAATATAACAATACAATCATGGTAATGAAAATTCAAC
>NW_025947705.1:0-4413 GCF_000764305.2 Hyalella azteca
TCAAATGACACGTGTTTAGATCTATGAACAAGGCACGAAAAGGAAAAGAATCGGCGACAGGCCACATCAGGCCTACACTTCAGCGCCGACATCACTATGTTATGTTATGAGACTTCATTGAGATGGCTGCTCCCATTCCGTTGCTCGGTGTCAGGTCACAGCTAAGAAGCGTAGCAGACATCGTTATAGAAACTGGGCCGCTCCAGGCCCAAAGATTTCCCTAGAGTTTGAATATTCGTACGATCAGAGAAGAAGACAAATTCGCGAGTACGAGAGCTGTATACCCTGAAAATAGTTGGATAGATTAATGCGAAAAAAGGTCAATATCCATAAGTCGTTTTCCACCAATTCATGTACAATGTTCATGTATGATAATTGAATTTTTATCTGTTACTTCCCTAAAGAAATTCGGGGTCCGCCTAGGCTTTTGCCGAATAGTCAAAACACTCAGCGCAAAGTCATTATGGATCTGCTTGGCCACTCGATCTAAATCAGTATTTGGAAAGAATCTCCTGTCCGACTTTATAGTATGACAAGGGTTGGCCGAGCCGGGTCCTACTGAGCTAACAGGCTGCCCAGAGGCTGCCTTCGAACCTGAGCCGAAGTGGACAAAGAGAAGCTGATTTACGAGCTCTCCGAGTCATAGGCGACCCAAATGTAGGGTCGCTCATTCCTCTAAATTTTGTTGGGGCTATACATCAGAAAATTATCGATTGATAATGAGCTGGAAATAGCAAATTAAATGCATAAGGAAATCCACCGTACATGCTATGATGACTGCTTGTAAGCAATACAACAGGAAAAATTTATTTGCATCTTCCGCATTCAGCCATGATTGTGACAAATTCGAGTGAAACACTACCTCTAGTCAAAAAGCATTAGTTCTGGATGTTGTCGGGAACAAAAAGTCTTAAAATTGGACATAATGAGGGGTTTGTAAAATACGGAGACGCGTTTCGCTCATCGAAGAGCATCTCCAGGATGTAAAAATAAAATAGCTGAGTGATGAGGAGCTTCCACGACGGCTGCATGTAAGTGTCTAAATTGAAGTAGTGAATGAAGAACCAATAAAGTTCTTTCAGTACAATATACCGTGGTTTTAGTTTAGAAGTTTGAATAGTGCTTTGAGAACCAGTTTATTTGTGGTTTAGTCGTGGATTATGGTGCTGAAATAGAATTTCTGTCATTATATGTGGCCCATTAAGTTTGATTAGTGACGTAGACGTTCGGTTCGTGTATTTTGTAAAAGTTCTTCTCGGGTTAATTTGGTATATTGTGGTCGTCCATTGCATACTATTTTGGGCCTCCATAAACCAGATGCATCGTGTGCTGTCTTGATAGGGTTGTGCTTGACTTGCCGATATACGAACGGTTGCTGAGCTCGCAGTCACATGGTTGGACTTGTACTAGTATATGACAGGGGCCTCGGATATTTTTTCATAAAGGGCTATGAGCAAGCTTTCTGAAACCTTCGCGGGCCGGTCACGCCATGCACGCTCGATTTTTGTACACATGTATGAAATCAAGTAAATAGGATACTACTCAAAATATTTGTGGAATCTGTACTTAATAAGCTTTCACCTCTCATCAGAGGCCCCCCGAAGTCAGAACTTGACTTTTCTCTTACAAGTTCGTTCGTTCGTTTAGTGGCCAAATGTTAACTAGTGCTTTAGCTACCTCGCACCGAAAGTCAAGATGAATATCACCAAAGAGGTGGAAGGTGTCAGTTATCAAAAGATTCTCAAATCAAAAATTGTTCATCACCCACAAGGGGCGGAAGGTCTCAATTGTCCAGCCCGCTGAAGCTGGCTCGAAGAAAGCAGCGTAAGCTTCTCAAAGATACCAAGTGACAAGGAGGGACAGGTGGAAATTAACAGAAATGAAGACACTCAAAAAGGTCGCCTACACGGGACAAAAGGTTGCCTACACGGGACGTCGGCCGCCCGCACGAGAGTGACAGTGAAGGGAAATGTAAGGAATCCTACCCCTCAATATGTAAGAGAAAACCCCTCAGGGGGGACTTAACGCGTGTCTGTGCTCGTCAGAAGTTCTATGGGATTTCGCGCTCCTATAGGTGAATTGTTCCTGAGCGCCCCATGCACCGATGAGCTCGCGGTGTCTGACTGCGGGTCTGGGTTGTGGGGTTAAGTTGTTATGTAGGTACGATTTCTTACATTTCCCTTCACTGTCTCTCTCGTGCGGGCGGCCGACGTCATGTCTAAGCGATCAGGGTGTAGTTTCATGATGTTTGTACATACCGATATAAATCGTGTAATAAATATGTGTAGAAGGAATAAATATGTGACTTCTTGTTCGAGTGTCTTCGTTTCTGTAAATTTTTACTTCTCTCCTTGTCACTTTGTTTCTTTGAGAAGCTTACGCTGCTTTTTTCGAGCCAGCTTCAGCGGACTGGACAATTGAGGCCTTCCGCCCCTTGTGGGCGATGAACAATTTTTGATTTGAGAATCTTTCGATAACCGAGACCTTCAACCTCTTTGGTGATGTTCATCTTGATTTTCGGTGCGAGATAGCTAAATAGCTGAAGCGCTAGTAAGCATTTGGCCACTAAGCGAACGAACGAACTTGTAAGAGAAAAGTCAAGTTCTGACTTCTGGGGGGCCTCTGATGAGAGATGAAAGCTTATTAAGGACGGATTCGACAAATATTTCGCTCCTAAAAACACACAATAAAACTTAATGAGATTTCCTGTCATCTAAATTCCCTGAATTATAACTGATTAAACTTTTCTCAATTAACATTCAAAGTCAAGNACTGGCTGCACACCTCTCACCTCGCTGTCATGATAGGCACTGCCTTCTTTGGCGACAGGAGGCTGTATTTATAGTCGCGACAGGACCCGCCTTCTATTTACGCCCATAGCTAATTATAATGGCCGCCGAGTACCGCCCCCTGTTCGACGGTGCCCTGCATTTGTAAAATTGCACGTAGAAAGATCTTTCTGGTATCGTTCAACGCGCCAGAAAGTAAGCTTTAAGGTGAGTATAAGCACCGGATAATGCCATAATTGGCCGCTTTACGTCAGACGTTCCTTTTTAGTGTGTCCAGCCTTCGAATTAATCCCATAGACTTTACTGAAGGGCCCTAAAAACTGCCCCCCTTTGGGGGGTTGTTACGAAATCAATTTTCGACGTAGAGGGATGATTCTGGTACCGTTCGATGCGTCAAAAAGTAAGCTTTAAGATGAGCACAAAAACCGGAAAACGCCAAAAATTAAAAATTTTAGGGTAGCCATGAATGTGGCTGATTCATGGTCGTTTCTCAAAGACACGGTTATGTCAGTAGTTGATACCTGTGTACCTAAGATTACGCTTGGTGGAGTCAAAAAGTCCCAGTGGATGAACAGTGCAGTTAAGGCTCAGCTAAAGACCAAGAGAGAAGCCTACAAGCGATATTTAAGAACTGGCAGCGATTCTGATTATAACCTGTATGCAAGAGCTCGAAATCAAGCTAAAAAAGTTTGTCGCACTGCAGTGAAAAACTTCGAAAAAAATATTGCTAAAAATGCAAAAAAGAATCCTAAAGCCTTCTTTTTGTACGCTAGTTCGAAGTGGAAGTCAAAGAACGGTATTTCTGATTTGAAAGTAGACCAACGAAAGATTTCCTCGGATGAGGGCAAGGCAAATGTTCTTAATCAGTTCTTCAGCAGTGTATTCACATATGAGGACTTGAACAGTATTCCAGATATTGAGGAGCGCCCAATCAGCTCGAAGCTAACAGGTTTTGAAATACACGAAGAAGAGGTTTTCAAGCGCCTGGTAGCTCAAAATCCCAACAAGTCATGTGGAGTGGACCAGACGGCTTCCATACCAGATTGCTCAAAGAATTAGCAACCGTTCTGGCCGGCCCATTGACAGTATTCTTTCAAAAAACCTTGAACGAAGGAACTTTGCCTGTCTCTTATACACATCTAGATGTGTATAAGAGACAGGATCACATTCACGACCCGATTTTGACATTTCCGAATTTCGTAATGCGGTGACGGGAAATTCGTTTGAAGGCTTCAAGAGAAGCAGCCAGGCGAGTGTCAAAGGTTGGGATAATCAGTGCATAAATTTAAAAAAAATCCCTGATATGGGATCTAAAGTAGCATCACCCGATATCACGACTACTTGGGATATAATTTAAGTTGTGGTTATCATCTCTCTAAATAGTAAATCTTGCATCGTTATTCGATGCACATCATTGGGTCATACCAGCCTGCCTTGTATTAAATAATAGTTCAATACATAATATATCCGTGGTAATTTCTGCAACAAATTCTTTAGTCGATTTCGCACATACGTATGAGATGTTCATTTTTTTACAAAGCCTTGCGAATTTTAACCCGGCCTTGGAGTAAATAAGCTCATCTCAACATTGATTGAATGAAATAGTCGACTATTAGCCATAAGG
>NW_025947705.1:4769-18477 GCF_000764305.2 Hyalella azteca
ACATAGACTCAGAGCTGGGCAGCGCTACTTTGAAATGTAGCGGCGCTACCGCTACCGCTACATGCTCTAAATGTAGCGGGCGCTACCGCTACAGTAAAATGTAGCGCCGCTACATTAGCCGCTACAATGGCCAAAATTATTGGAAATCTCTAAATATATATTGTTCTGCTAATGGGATTTACTCATAAACATTTAATGATAATAAAACATTTGCAAAACATATCAATGCAACTTTATTGCAATTAACCTAACCTAAATAATACGGGTTAGATACAGTAAATAAAAGTTAGTTATTTTATGTTTTACCTTCCCTACATGGATGTCCACTTTAATCTACCAATCTCAAAAAGTATCCACATATACATATAAAAAATCAGTCTTTTATTTGTATATACTGTATATGTGGATAATTTTTGAGATTGGTAGATTAAAGAAGACATCCATGTAGGGAAGGTGAAACATAAAATAACTGTGTAAAAACAACTGTAAGCAAACTGACTTTAGGTGGCTGATGTCCGTGATGTGGTCATGGACATGTGGTGGCAGCTGGCACGGAACAAGAACAGGTGGTAACTGGTAACAACTTAACAACTAACAAGTAACAACTAACATGTTGACACTAGTAACAGGCTGAGGTTGACAACATTACACCGAAATTTTTCGTAGTTATATTCTGTAATTTATGTTATGTATGTATCATGCTGGTTTTTAAATAATATTTAATATTATTAAGTAAAATCTAAAGGCTGTATCTATAAATGTAGCGGTAGCGCTGTAGCGGCAAAACCTCGCATCGCTACTTAAATATGTAGCGGGCGCTACCGCTACCGCTACAATTGCTTAAATGTAGCGCCGCTACCGCTACCGCTACTGAAAATGTAGGCCGCTACTGCCCACCTCTGAACAACCTATACCTTAAAGACATATACAACTAAGACGAAAAGTCAAAACAATGTTGACTTACACCATAACATTTATCAGAGATCTTTTTAAGAAATCCAATTAATAAAATCTTACATGATAATCGAAGTCAAATTAATACTGGGTAAGAATAAAATCGCGGAATTTAGTCTTTAAAATTAATTTAGATCAATCTATTCTAAACTCATCAGGCAATTCATTAAAATATTGCACACAATTAAAAACTGTACCGTTTCTTTCATTTCTAACCGAACCGGGGGTAAGTTAAAACGCATGCCCCTGGTGTCATGGGAATGTAGGGGAACAAGAGAGGCGGATGCAGAATTAAAAGACGTTCATCGTGGAAGAGTGCCCTATTCATGAATTTTAAAAGCTAAAATTTGTACATGTCGCCAAGTTTTAACATTTTCGACTGTTTATATAACACACTGGTACGAGTCAATGGGATATTGTTTTCATCATACCTAACCCGAAATATTGAACGCAACGATTTATTAATTAAGGTGATGACCCGTTTCTTTGAATTAAAAGGTACCCCACCCCAGATTAGCAACGTGTTTGATAGTTTAGATAAGGACAATGAGTAAAAAAGCGTTCTTAATGTGGAATAGGTAAAACACTAGATAGAGCACGCAAAACTCCGTGGGCTCTGCTCAGCCCCTGACAGACGTAGTTAATGTGTTTATTGAAGGAAAACTATCATGACGAAGCTTGACCAGCTGCTCTTTTTAAGCATATTACGCAGATTTGGCCTACCGGGCAATTGACTTCCAAAAGAGGCTGGTAAATAGAAGCAAAACACCCTA
Organism: Hyalella azteca; assembly: GCF_000764305.2. Taxonomy (NCBI): domain Eukaryota; kingdom Metazoa; phylum Arthropoda; class Malacostraca; order Amphipoda; family Hyalellidae; genus Hyalella; species Hyalella azteca. The sequence continues at coordinate 6,497 of NW_025947705.1, forward strand.
CGTGGCCGACTTGCTCCTGATTCACCCCTAAGCCGAATATAGTTCCTCTAAAACGACCTTAATCGGCACGAAAATTTTGACAGGGTAAAGAGTCAAACAGTTGAAACGTGCAATTTAGTTATCTGATTAGCCATTGAAGGCCATCGTTCAAGAGATATTTTCCAATGATTTTTGTAAGAATCAAAGAATGACAACTAAATACCTTCCAAGATAGACAAACAAGAAGAAACCATCGTATCGTAATTTTATTTGAAGGTAGATGGTCGATTAACGAGATACTAGTCATGTTGATGGATATGATATATTGGTTCTTCTCAATTGTCCAAAATATGTAGCGTATTATCAATATTCATAAAATTATTGATTTGGTCCTCGATAGAAGTTTGCCCCGATGACAGGTACCTACTTATTTCTATAGGGACGAAAAAATTTTAACCATGTCGTAATTGCAGCATTTAGTACTGGAGAACAAGATGCGCCTAACTTTCGAAATATATCACTCCTCAGGTGCAGTTAACTAAACACCGTCGACGACACTTCGTTGCCATGCTTAAATAGAAAAGATTTACCATTCAACTACATAAAAATTATGAAAGGATTTAACACTAGTGATGCTTATTGTGACGACAGATGAGTCATTGATTGGTTTTCTGAACAGATTTTTTATGCACGTAAGCTCAGCCTAACTTCTAGTCCAATCTATTCTTCCTCTTGCTTAAAATCACTCTATTATTAACATTTAAAATTTCTATCTTACTTAAGTTTTAAGAATAAGAGTTCTTGTACAGGCCAACATATAATCCTGTCAATGTGTTAGCTTTGCGCACATTGAGACTTATCGTGACCAGTACGTCTGCAGACGCTGAAAAATAAAACGAGGAAAATGTGTTGAAACCGAGATTAATAGAACCTTGGATATTATAATTTCAGAGGAACATTTTTTAGCACATATAATAAAGTTGAAATGACAAATCAGAACTTGAATATAATACTAGCAATTGATCTACGTGAGTGACATAATGTTGCGTTAACGACATGTAGTATCCGCAGTGGTGAACCGTGGAATCCTCCGGTAAACTCGCCACGCGCTGTAAGTGGGCAACTGTCTTCGTCGATCAAACTTCCTCCAATTGAGCTTCAGCAGCAAACAAATGGACACCCACAAACTATTCGCCTACTTTCCTGCTGCATATCAGAAATTAAATGCGATTATCGGTCACATAAAAAAAGTATTTATTGGCATAATGACTTTCGGATGAGCTAAGCAATACAACGGTACACGTTTCGGTTACGAGTACTTTTTAGACAATGTACGTATGGATGTTAGCCTTGTCAGCAGAAATTTTAAAAGTGTCTTCAAAATGAATTGAGAATGTTTTCATCAAATTGAAAACAATTTCAATTTAACACTTCAATCACAACATTTTCGGACATTTTTTTCAGCAGCTTCGTGAAACTGTACAAGCAAAACTGATGTGTTTCATTGCTGCCTCTCCTCCGCCGCATCTCGTCCTCCCGCGCGTGCAGAGTTGCGGTCAAATTGTGCAGCAGAACCGACACGGGGGCGGTCATGGCGTGCCGCTCCCACGCCAAGAAGATCTCCTGAACAAAAAAGCCCTCATGTAATGCCATATCCTAATTTTCAATAATCTTTTCTTCATTTGGTAACCATAGAGTTGATACTTCACTAGAAAGCTATTGTTTTATTGAAAAAATTCCGTTCTCGTATGGGGTAAACAATTTAATGGTTGATTGCCGGTCAAAAAAACGAATAGGATTAATAGAAAAAGCATCATAATACACTTTTTAGAAACAAAATTCAAGAATATGAAGATGTTTCTCTCACAGAAAAATGTCGAGAGAAAATTTCGTTATGATTCCAACTTATGCGTAATGCACACAAGCAAAATCTGTTGCTAGTTTCTAATAATAAATATGAATGACTATTTGCATTGCTATTCAAAATCACGTGTCTCGATACACTAAATTTTGTTCCTTTGTCGACGATTAATTAGTTGTTCCACAACTTGGAGCAGCAAATTTCGAACATTTTGGGTGGGTCTTACTTTGCATCACACTCGTCAAACTTCTATTTTGGACGAAATGCCCAAATATTTGGAATGACCAACGTGACAGACCAGGCGTAGGCGTGCTTAGCTTGCCATGTTTTACAAGATCCATACAAACATAATACTACACTTAATTAATTGGGATAATCAGTCTAGAAGGCAAAACTCACATTCATTGGGATCACAAAACGGATGTAATTTTCTTCCCAGAATTCTGTAAAAAATCTGCTCCTCGCCCCATGCACCAATGAGAAGCCTGTTTGCTCAATGGATTTGCAGTTCCAGTTAATTGAGAGGCATTGTTCTATGCTGCCATTCTAGTCGCAGGAGAGGTCATAGATGTACTCTGGAAACTGTCGCACAATTTTATATCACAATCTCCACCGAAGAGCATAATTTGAAGTCTGACTTTACACATTTGACTGTGAATTGTATACCTTGTTATCCTGCAGGTCTGCTGAAAATATGACAAACAATAGTATTCAAAAAGCAATTGATTATTTTGTCATCAGACTGTAAGATTATTATTGTCAATAGAAAGTGATCAACGTACCTGCGGCTGGTTTTACGAAGTTACCGCGAGAGACCTTTATATGCTCAATGGTGAACATTGGTGTTCACCATTGAGGAGGCGAAATTGAATTATTAACGTCTTTAAAAATTACTAACCTCACTAAAAACGATATTGAATATATCTTGGTCTCCCACCCGGACGCTGTCCTTGAAAACTTCTGCTACGCTCTTGACCAAGGGCAGCCAGTCGAAGGGGAGACTGCGCCACCGCGTGAGATTAGCCATCAGTAACCCTGCGCTCAGGCCTTGCTTGCCGTAGTATGGCATCTGGAAATGATCATAAGAGTTGTTGCTATAATTTTTACCTTAGTGAACTAACTAACTTAAAACTTCAAACTACTGAGGGTATTTTATTGAACTAATCTCAGAGTTACAACTGGTTGAAAAATGAGCCGGTTCATCGAAAAAATTTTCGCTAGGAGATCGAAAAATGTCATAAAATGAAACAATATACGAGTCTATCTGTCGAATATCTGGAAAGAACTCTACTTTACTGTTGGAAATTGCATCCTATTGTTATGTTACTATTGCTCATATTTTTTGCTCGTGGACACGGGAAACATTTTACAAATATACGTTCAAAATAATTGAGACTATAACTGGTATTTATTACAAAAGTTTACGGCTATAAGTAATGGATCATAATTTCTCGTTTCTTGCCTTAGTATTGAACTGCAGGTAAAATCCATCGACAGGCGCCACTCCAAGCACTTGCTTCTCATCAAAATACTTGAAGTGTTCAGTCAAGTGTTCAGGAGGCCTCATGAACACGTGGAGCATGTAGCGGTAGCGGCCGCTACATTTCAAAGTAGCGCTGCCCAGGTCTGCTTATTAGTTGGTAAATGTACGAAAATGAATTTAATTTCGTTTTTTGAGGACTTGAGAGAAATTCCCATTAACGACTTTCAGAATGTTTTTTTTTATTTTGCTAATAAGACTTTTTGTAAGAATTAAAATTCTGAATAATGAGCCTTCAGGGCGCACATTTTATATTAATATGGCATAATTTAGAATGCACATTAATTATTATCAATAGAAGTGAACATTTTTCGAACGCTTGAAATAGAGATTTTTGAATGACATAAAGGCAAAGATTTGAAGCGGCATTAATGTTCGCACTTGAACTAACGTTATGAATTTATATTCGATATGCAGGCCAATAGTTTGAAATCTCCCATTCAGGAAGTTCACTGTAAAATACTCTATAATTATCCCTGTTCCCAGACGTAACTCAATGGTGATTAAATTTGTCAACACTAAGCAAAATGAAGGAATTATGTACAGCAAATAAATTGTACAACAAATATTATACTACAAACTTGTTATCGAAAGGAGGAGCTTCGTACAAAGCCCTTGAGCGCCTAGGAAATTTGTCTCGGCAGAATCGATCCAAGATATGTGGCCAGGAAAACATTGCAGATTATCTCAAGGAAAACTGATTTTCTTTACGTTAAAAGATTCGGAAATACGTCAGTTGCTGTTGAACAAGATCAGTTCAAAATTTACTGCGATCAGTATATAGTTATCTATAGAGTGACTTCCTAGACGACTTCGACTAAGTTTTAGTTTATTAAACACTTTTAATCTATATGGAGTAACTTTAACGTGCCTTGAAGTTTCCAAGTCATATTTCGGCCAGAGCAACACTTGAGCGGTGATTGTTCTAATAAATGATTAATATCTTTTTCCAATACTTCGCCAGCTTAATATTTGCTTGGTGATTGATAAAATAAATCATTCATATAAGAGTCGCATTAACATTGATGAACCTTCGAATTGCACGCAAAAGAAACAAATAAACTAGTATTAATATAATTTCGATTATTTCTTGCCGTATGCTCCCTAATTCATATTTTTTCCATGAATACTAGAATTCAAAGAAACTGCCTTTTTATGATATTCCTATTGCATGGTATCTGTGGCTACGAAAAATAATGTCATTTTACATTTTCACATTTATAAATTGATTTTAATAATCTAATCTAATCTTTAAAATTGCAAAATTGCATATTATTAATATTATAACAATAACACATTTAAAAATAGTTTTCCTATGCTTTAGATACTGGGAGCATCAACTGGGTGACTTTCAGTGAAATTGGCTTCCTGGCGCCCGAGATGATTTTGTGGAAATTCAAGAGAATTTTTTTCAGCCTTCAAACTCAAACCTTAAACCCAATGTAAAATAGGGACCGATATTGATCAAAATGAAGCTCCTACATATTAGTTATCTTTACTACTTCGTGCTGTATAATGTTTTCGGCGAGTCAATGATAATAGGAAGGAAAATGTTCGAAATTATGAGTAACTACTCATCGTCTACATTGAATGATCGAGAGAATCATGCAATAGGAAATGATCTAGTGAACATAAATGTTGAAAAAATAAAGTTGAATTCAACGGCGAGATCAGCCATGAAAACAGGATTTATCACAGCGACAAAAGAAATGGAAGTGACATGAGCATAAATAACGATTTTCCAAAGGAAGAAAAACGAAGCTCATGTCGATACTCGACTAAGCTGAACTGCTTGCCGGACTACTGGCGTAAACTAAACGGTGAGATGCCGGCTGCGTAGGCGTAATAATAATTTAACCGTTAATACACATTATTGATGACAGAGAAAATTTCGACTACGAAAGTAATTCCGTTAATGCTGTAATAAAAAAAATAAATATATAAGCTTAAAGCGACACAACATATTTAATAAAATACGCCCCTATTACTCTTCCCTCTAATAAGGAATATGAAGTCAATATGTCTTGCTATATTAGATACAAAATTCCCGAGGGACATTCAATGTTATTGCTACTGCTTCCATAAACTAAGATCAACCATTTTCTATCAAAAAGAATGGTAGCTCATATTTATTTTCTTCATACATTTTTATCATACACATTATTTTCGTTATGCACTCTATTAGATTTTTTAATATGCAGTGGCATGTATAAACGTTGGTTAATATAGATTCAGCTCGATCAAGATTGCTGGCAATTTACGTGGAGGACAGAATATGTCGAGTTTGATCTAAAAGGTCACAAAATTTCTAAATGGAATAAGCAAAGACAGTGTCAATCTGTGAACAAGGCACGAAAAGAAAGAGAATCGGCGACAGGCCACATCAGGCCTACACTGCAGGGCCGAGATCACTATGTTATGTTATTAGTCCCCAGTTGCAAATGCTTTGCACTGCCGACCTCTTAAGCCTAAAAAAGGCCACCAATATGTAAAGCGACCGATACGTGTGCTTAGGCTGCTTCGCATGCTTTGGCCGCTATATACGTGTTCTTGGGCCGCTGCGAGAATTTAAGCGAGTTATGATAGTGCGGCCCCAGGTCAAAGGGCGGAAAATGCATGGAAAGAATGATAAATTTTGAAAAAAAATCGTGATTTATTTTCACATGGTTATTGTTTAAAGTACCAAGATTAGAGCAGTGAGTTTTGGGTTCTATCCCAGCTGCCCGCAACAGTTCTGGTCAAATCGGCGAGGAGGCTGAGCGGTTAAGTGTGGCACTCAGAGTGCAGCGTAGTCTGAGAGCGAGCTATTCACGATCAACGGGTAAAATCCTCGATCGGTCCCAAGCTCGGCCAGGCGTTGTAACATGATATAATAGCAAACCCCTTAATTTTGGTTACAGACGGCTTTCAGGTGGCCGAAGAATGGCCAGCGGTCGGCTATAACTAATTGGACTAGGCCGAACACTGGCCACGTATTATCCCTCGCCCCCTCATAGAGTTTTCCTTAACCGAACCGTCCATCGTGGAACAGCTCAGTAATTTACGACGTCTCTTTCCCCTCATACCTTCATCAACGCCTCCAACGAAACAATTTACCGGATTTTCACTCCACGTATGGGCATGCTTGTTCATAACTAATTTTTGATAGATAAAATATACAACAAGGAGGCTGATAAAGAGATGACGATTATGCTATTCACTGCAGAATAAAAATAAAATTGTATAACCCGTTGAAATCTCGAAAAAAATGCAAAAGTCGTAGACTTGATGAACATTAATATTTCGTGTTTCTTGAAATTTCCATCATCATTTCTTTTTAAAACAAACCTTACATATTTTTTATTGGCATCCACCGTTTGTAAATAAATAGCTGGGTAATTGGAAAACTCAGATTGTCTTCTCATTTACGAGTGGAGTAAAGTCTAGCCTAGTTTGAGAAGAAACTCGTAGGGTAGAGCCGAGCCTGTCCGAAGCCTCACCGTTCCATTTAGCACAACAAAATTGCAGCAGTGAGTTGCGTGTCCGAGAGTCGAGACAGCGATAAGCTGTGAAAATGTTAGCTGTGCAATGTTAAGAATCGGCGAGATTTTCAATGACTTAATGAACGCTGTCACCTCTAGAACTTACTATTGCAAAAATAATACTGAATATTGAGATTCATTCTGTGGCTGACAGGTCTACGTAAGTAAGGAGCTGCTAATATGATTAAAATATTTGACGAAATATGAACGATTATTCAGATATGCTAGATTCCTCTAAATGGCGCATTTCATGTTCAGTGGATGTGAAACGGTTAAATATCACCTCATAACCTATTCATGAACGGTTGAATATAACCTCAATACCTTTTCTAAGTCCTCATTATTTTAAAATATTGACGTGTCCAAATTTGAAGATTAGGAATTAATTGTTTAGGGAACAATATTTATTCACTCTTATTGTTCATTAGGAGTTGGTTTCCTCAGATTAAATTTTTGAAATTGCCGAGTTGAAATTATTATGTTTTAAGGCACTGATTGAGAACCGCGAGCACTTAGGCAGGCTCGGATGTTTCCACAAGAGATTCTATCACTGAGTTCAGTCATTATATCTCCGTCCATAAATAAAATATCAATCTAAAATTTTTCATGCTTATTAAGCTAATGATTTACAATTTCTCCACAGTAACACCAGTTATGATTGCGAAAAATGTTGTACATCGATGTTCATTATACAATCCGACTTGCCTAAATTTGTGAGACAAAAGCAGTACTATTTATTCATTATTGATCGGTATTAAGGAAATATCTGAAATCACCTCCATTTTGCAGATATTTTCTAACAAAAGACCTTTTCATCACTGCTAAATCGGAGATTTCATATTTTCTTTGTAAGCTTCAGTTCTGTTGAAGGAGTTGGCGAAAGATTGAGGGGCAACACACATCGTAAATTACTCGCCTGTTACTCTTGTGGTGGAGAGGAGCACAACGAGGGGCGAGTATGATTAGAATGAAGTTACTATTATGGGATATATATATAAATCTAATTTTTCTCTTGACCTGAATCAATCGAAGTTATTTCTCTTTCAGTTTTCCGTTAGGTTATGGTTCCAGATTCTCATTATTTATCTTTTGTCAGGCTGTTGCCGAGTGGCTTATTTTAGCGGCGCGTAGTAGGTTCTCGACTGGCTTTGAAGAAGTTAACACGGAGAGAAAAATGACAACACATGAGATTTCTAAACACAACCTATATTGCAGACAAACTATCCTATTACAGGGTCGGGTGACTTTTGCGCCAGGTACCTATTCCACGGCATGAGAAATCATCTAGAGCCTATATATGCAGTCCGAAGGAATAGCTTTAATGTGAAACAACGGAATTTCCCTTATATACCCTATCGAAATTCGAAGACCTGTCAGCCGCTGGCACACGGACGCCCTAAGTTCTTATGGCCGGGTAAATTAGAAGCTCTATGTCCGCATTAGGTTCCGGTTGCCGTAGCGAAATAAGCGCCGAAATGGAATCTTGTGAAATTCCTTGTCGAGCTTGGGGCGATCGTGAGGCGCGCGTATTTGGTACCTGATACGTTCGGGACAGACACGGCCGAATATGAAAAAGATTTATTAATTAAGGTGATGACCCATTTTTTTGAATTAAAAGGTACCTCACCCCAGATTTGCAACGTGTTTGATAGTTTAGATAAGGACAATGAGTAAAAAAGCGTTCTTAATGATGGAATAGGTAAAACACTAGATAGAGCACGCAAAACTCCGTGGGCTCTGCTCAGCCCCTGACAGACGTAGTTAATGTGTTTATTGAAGGAAAACTTATTGTCGATTATTAAACAAAGATATTTAAAATCATCGACCCATTCTAAAATTTTCCCATTGAAGGCGATGTCACGTAGAAAGGAAACGGGTCTGGGAGTGAAGAGCATCAACTTAGTCTTATCTGTATGAGCCACAAGCCTGTTTTTTAAGAGCCATTTAGAGAAATTCACTGTTAGCTCCGAAATATAATCACCCGCTTCACCGTAGGAACTTCTCGAGACATATATGTATAACGGCATCGTCGGCAAAAAGCTTGCAGTTCACGTTAAGAGACGAGGCGATATCATTGATAAAAATATTAAAAAATAAAGGCCCAAGTACGGAGCCCTGTGCTACACCTATATTGATAGGTCCTATGGGGGATCTGAAATCATTCAATGCGACAAACTGCTCTCTATTCGCTAGGTAAAACTGGATAAGCAAAAGGTAAGGCCCTCTAATACCATACCGGTGTAGCTTATTCTAGAGAATTTGGTGATTTACACAATCAAAAGATTTTTGTAGGTCTAGCAAAAGAGCAACACTGCAATCTTTGGAATGATACGCCCTAAGGATATCATAACTCGATAAAATATAGCCATTGTCGTATTAGTACCCCTACGAAAACCGAACTGATCATCTGATATTATTGAAAATTTGTCGAGAAAATTAGTGAGACTGGAATGGAGAATTTTTTCGAAAATCTTATTAAGAAAAGGCAAGGTTGATATTGGACGACAACTACAGACTTCAAAAGTGTCACCAGATTTAAAAATGGGTTTAACTCGAGCGCGTTTCAATGAATCAGGATACACTCCAGTGGACATGCAACGGTTAAAAATGTAGAAATATGTATATAGATTTCACAATTGATATCGGTAATGTCATCCACAGAAAAATCCCTTAGAGACACATCAGGATAAGTAATTTCGGCCATCGTTGTGAAGTTGTGAAAATTATGGACAATATGATAGCTCTAAATGGTATGAGGCATTTGAAATGGCGAGAGACTCCTCGAATTTCTTCACGTCACACTCAGAGTTTATGAATGAAACCTTATTGCTCGACCTAGTCCTAGCACAAACTTGTCCTTGCCACGCATAAACTCTTTTGATAGAATTGTTGGATCTCTTTAAAATTCTTTCATGAACATTTTTTTTAAATTCTCTCTTAAATTAAAATTCTCTATCTTGAATGGGAAAGCAGCACGCATTTTAGTCAAATATTCATTGACATAGATTTTCAGGCTTCATACTCTTCACAGCTTTCAGAATTCGATTCCTAGCCTCGTTGGTAATGAAGGACACTCGTAGATGTTTAACATCCTTCCCGATGACGACCACGGCCTCGATGTCAGTGACACGAAGAGTTTTCACGCCATATTCGTTCATCTTGTCAACAAACTTCTGCTTGAGACGCTCGGTATTCCCAACCGCCTCAGCGCCGTTCCCAGTAGAGACGAAAGTAGAATCGATAATAATTATTGTCTGCACAACACTATCTTGGCAAGCTATTACCTTTGCAAGCGAGTCCTGTTCAATGGAATCCATGCGTTTCTCAAGACGCAACATGGACGGGCCAACAAGATTACCATCATCATTACTTGGGACATTTAAAACGTTGCCTAAGCAGCAGGGCGGGGCCCAGTAATTAATGGATACCACAGGTGAGGGAATGCCGCGTGAAACTACATCAGAGTAACTTGGTAAAGTGGCCTGCTTTTCAACAAGTCGCACTTAAGTTTGGAGTGCATAGAGACAAGGTTTTCAATATTGCTTAACATTTAGAGAATAAATGGCGTCCATAACTTTAATTACCTTGTCCAGGCTCTGAACATTGGGAGTGGCAACATTGGTTGATCTAGCAGATCTACCCACTTTCTTCTCAGGGCTGTAGTTCTTCAGGAAGGACAGCATTTTGTTGACTTTTTCCAGGTCTTCCCTCAGCGTTACACTGCCAACCCCAACGGATGACTCCGCGGAGGTGGAACTTGTTTCACTTTCAGCATCACTTGCTATCACTTAACAGTTTTCGTGAAATAAACAGTCACAGAGCGAGCGACGCACAACCTCACTCGACGAAAGCTGGACAATGAATTTGAATGAATAAACGCAATAAACAGTGAATATGTATAAAAATTTGATAAATATGTATATTATTACAACACTTCTCTTTAACTTCATTTGTTTTTTTTTTTGTTTGTTTATCTGAGCACTACAAATCTTATAATCGATATTAAACACACTTCTAATTGAATCGATCTTGAATTTTGCGCACTTGCGTAAAGTCGGAGACAATGCTTGAATCAATTGACAAAATAAATTACATAAAAAATTGTAAATATATATATTAAAAAGTAAAAATGTATTTTTTTCAATTCGCGGCAGTCGCGGTTGAGCCGTGTCACAAGACAGACGTGCGTGCTGCTCGGGCTCACAGCTTGCCTTTTCACTATGCGGTTGAATTGTATTAACGCATTTTGTAGTGAAACGTCTCACTAAAAGGACTTGAAGTGAAGTCAGTGAAAGAATGCAAACAGAAGCAAGTAAATAGCGGTTCCCTGTTTTTTCATTCTAAAAAACAAGGGTAAATCTAGTGAGTGATGGCACCTTGTGCAGAAGATATGCGAAGTGCCCTCTGTTAAGCCTACTCTCTCGAACCGTGCTCCGTCAACTTCACCCTTGCCCCGCCGTCTACCTCTACGCTGCCCGCCGTCTAGGGACCCTTATCCTGTCCTCACCCTTTCTACCCCTCTGCCGCGAGCCCTTCATTCCCTCAGCCCACCCCTCCCTCGCTCAGCTGTTCAGCTGAGTCCCCTTGCTCAGCTAGAGTCGTAATTTTTGACGGAACTTTAACTCTACTCAAAGTCAATTCAGTTTCAAAATTGTGTGTTTTCCGTGCATTGTATTTTTAATATCCAATTCTGTTTTAAATAGAATTTTATCTTCAACTCTACTCAAGTCAATTCAGTTTTACACTTGTGTTTTCCTCCGTGCATTGTACGATGGCTGGACAGAGGAAAAAAAAGGTAGTCGAAAAGCCCTCTAGTTCTTCTAGACAAAAGGCTAAAATCAAATCAGCTAAGTCAGAGATGAAAGTTTGCAAACACTGCAGAGAGATCTCTGTGAGCGAGGCAGATCAGACAGTCATGTGTGAACGCTGCGAAGACTTCATTTGCATCAGCTGTTCGAAGTTGAGCTCTGACGAATACTTGTTTCTCAAGAAAACTAAATTACTTCATTGGTTTTGTCGTGACTGCGAAGAACCAACTATTGGTATTCGAAAAAGCGAAAAACCGGTGGAAGAGCAAGGC